>NW_026942876.1:0-229711 GCF_024139115.2 Armigeres subalbatus | reverse complement strand
GCAAGCAATATGGGATTCTGCTAGGTGGGTAGCATATCCAAAAGTTTGGGAACCTCTGGTTTAGACCAAATAATATTAAAGGATCGACTGTTTATTGTTAACTCAACTTAGAAAGGCTACACAGTTTTTGAAAATTGAAATAAGATTTGTTTAACGTTTCGACCCGGGGATGGTGTCTTCTTCAAAAAATTCCAATCGAGGGTTAAACTTTTTTTAAATATATGTATCCCAATCTAAAAACGATAAAAACTATTTGATGGATAGAGAGAAATCCATGAAAAAGTATTGAAAAGCAATAAAATTGATGAAATTTTCCATAAGTAATTTCAGCTGCCAAAGTTGAAGTCATAAATGGTAATGCATGCATATTTATAGATATCTATATACAAGAGGAAGAATACATTCTTAAGAAGCATAATGTGTAAAAGCATAAAACAGGGAAAAAATATATATGGTAAAATAAATTGGTGCACTCTACTGATGCATTAGAGTGTTAACCGTGAATAAACGTCAACGTTCGATGGTAACAAACATACGTATGAGAGGGGAGCACTCGACTTCGAACAAGTAGCAGAAGCAGTACCCTACTTTGTATTGGTCGTTGTTGCTTTCAGGATTGTTTATCTTGCGTTTCGACAAGCACGTATCGGCTGTAGCAGCCAGGGTTCTCACATCGTCACGTGTTTGTGCATATAAAATGCATGAGCATCCTTTTGCAGCTTTTTCCTGCTTATATATGTTCAGTTAGAAGTGATGGAAGTCCAACGAATCGAACCATGTGTTACTGTATACAAGTTGAATCTGTTCCTGATACCGCATCCGGATTCTTGTGACTTTTCACAATGAATACTTCGCTGCTTTTCCTATTACTCATTAGTCACTTCAAGAATAAATAACTGAGAAGCTCCCAAACTCAACTAAATGGTAAGTCAAGTGATTAACATAAATATTCCATGCCCCAGGAAGGTCGGGGACATATACCGGCATTTCGAGCCCAGTCACTTTCAGTGGCTTGGGTATACCCCGTTAGGCATAATCGACGTTTAGGCATAACCGTGTGATATGTGTTAAACTACCTTAAGTGTGCAATCAAAATCATACCATTTGTCAGTGCAACTACACTGAACCCAAACTTTCACCCGGAAGCGACTGAAAGTGTATTGCTTAGGGTATTTGTTCTAGCTTTGGCGAAAGTCAGTAATTAATTGCATGAGCACGAACTATACGCAATTTTTACTCCGTGATTGGCTATAACTTATAAAATTGCACAGAGAATCAAACGAATAGGGCTTAGGGTTAGCTATACAGTATACATTCTCAATGATCGGGTTTTGGAAGCTCATCCATTTTAGTCAATCAAATGCTGGTCAAGGCCATGCCTTAAAACGGCCATCAGTTAGATGGGATATTGGGGAGAATTAGACATTTTGCTGTCACACTTCTTACTAACGAGCTGAAGTTTCCAACGTTAACACGATCCGTCGTGAACTAGCTTTATGCTATTCTCACGCAAACTTCTCGAATTAGTTGGTGTGCAAAGCCATAGCACGATCCAACGCGTTCTAGCTCACGAACGTTCTGCATGCTGAAAAAGAGTAAAAGTAAACGCACAATAATTAATTTGTGTATTGACTTCACAAAGTAGATCCAAATATTCTGGATCTTATCAATGATCTGCGTGCTAACAGAAGCACGATCAAACGCGCACTCATGATTAATTTGTATTGATCACGGCAGACGTTGTCCTGCATAGTAGGCGAAAATGCGCGTTGTTAATTGCCTATGCGAAATTCCCAAACCATTCCGTGCCGATAGTTCGAACGAGCCAGACGTGTGTGCTGTGTCTCATCGCGGATTGTGTTCGGTAATGAAAAGGCTATTGTGTGGTGCGCTCCTACCTACGGATCCAAGGCGATCGCTGTCGGCGAGTGAAGTAGCTGCTTCCGGCGACGCCAGATAAGCGGCAAAGCTTTTTATTGTTCTCCCTTCTGTTTAATACAGAGTGGGACTGCTTAGAATTAATCAAATTAGTTTTTTTTTTTCTAATTTGCTATTAGCTTTAAGTTAGTATCAGCAAAACTATCCTTCCACCTTGCGGGGTGAGAATGGAGGCGGAGACTGGGGAAGGCAATGGGCCTGCTAAAGATGGAGGGCGCACTCGATTGTACCATGCGGCTTCGCCTGGGCCTTGGGTTGTTTACTTTCTGGAGAAAGTAAAAAGCCTAGATTTGACGCGTCGTTTTCCGAAGCTTGATTTTAATCAGATCAACAGGAACAAACTCCGCATCACCGCACCTACATACCAGGTGGCGAATGAAATTGCTGGCGACAGGGCGTACAATGTTGAATATTTGGTTTATGTCTCCTCGCGGGAGGTCGAAATTGAAGGTGTGATCAACGCAGCGAGCCTGACTTGCAAGGATGTACTTGCGGGAAAAGGCCGCCTAAAGAATGCAATGGAGTCTACCGTCGATATTCTGGACTGCAAGGAATTGCATTCAGCAGCCACGGTAGATGGAATGAAGGTATATTCCAAGTCAGGTTCGCTTCGGGTGATATTCACCGGTTCGATGCTCCCAAAATATGTTGTTATTGAAAACATGCTATTTCCGGTGCGTCTTTTTGTGCCAAGGGAATTTAATTGTACCAACTGCAAACAACTTGGTCACACTGCCGAGTTTTGTGACAACAAACCACGTTGTGGCAAATGTTCTGGAAGGCATCGGGAGGAGTCCTGCCAGCAACAAACGACAAAATGTGCTTATTGTGGTTTGAATTCTCCCCATGGTTTGCAAGAATGCCCGGTGTACAAAAAGCGCACCCAAAAAGTGAAGCGCTCGTTGGTACAGCGCTCCAAGCAATCGTATGCGGATATGGTTAAGTCGCAAGACACATCCGCTACAGCCACTGCATCGACTGCTATTTCAGCCACCGTTCGTGTAAGTGATTATTATGATTCCATATCCATTGATGAATTGGACTCTGACGTAGCCGATATGGATGATTCTGCGGAGGTACACGTGCCCGAAAAGAGGAAGCAACCGTCTTCCCCGGGATCGTGCCGCAAGAGAACAAAAATCATCCATAAAAGCTTGGCAAAATCTGAAGGTAATGGGGGTTTATTTAAAATCCCGAAGCAACCTGTCCACCCAAAAAACAAATCTGACAATTATTGTATGAAATCTGGGCATATACAATTCTGTAAGCTTTTTATACAGATATTGTATTAAAATAATACAGATTTGTATTATTTTAATACAATATCTGTATAAAAAGCTTACAGAATTGTATATGCCCAATTATTATACAGTTTCTGTAAGGTTCTTATGCAGAATTGTATTAAAATCTGCCATCCGCTGGTTGGGTGTCCCTACTGCTTCTTTTGATATTAGTTGCAGTAAGACATTCCCGCAATTGCCAAAATCCGATGTTTCGAAGAAACATTTGGCTAGGAGAATCAACGAAAGAAAAAAAGTAATTCGCACTTGTAGTAAAAGTATTCCGTCCAAGCGAGGATTGATCTCCTTTAAGGACCTTGTGGACAGTTTTTTGAATTTATTCAATATTCCGAATTCATTGAGGCCTATTGACCTTATTATACCAACAGTGGAAAGTTATCTGAAGCAATTTACTGTTTCATGGCCCCTTCTTGCAGGATAATACGGCCAATACCCAAGATACAATCACTGTGCTGCAGTGGAACTGTCATAGTCTGAAAAATAAATTAGACGTTTTCAAGTTTTTGTTTCGCAATTCCGATTGCGATGTATTTGCACTCTGTGAAACATGACTTTCTTCCGAAGACGAAATCAACTTCCACGATTTTAATATTATTCGCCAAAGTGATGTATAATGATCATTGTGGTGGCGTTCTTTTGGGGATCAAAAAATGCTACTCCTTCTACAGAATTCCCATTCCGACTGTTCCTGGCTTAGAAATCGTCGCATGCCAAGTAAATGTGAATAATAAAGATCTTTGCATAGCTTCAGTGTACATTTCTCCAAATGCCTCTATCACTCCAATCGATGGATACTCAACTTCGCAAAAAAGGTCTGCCCAGATTCCGTACCAGCAGAACCGCTATTTCGAGAATCAATCACTGATCCCGGTTCTTTGGGTGGACCATTCTCAATGCTGGAGCTTTCTATGTATCTTTTTTTCAACGAATAACTCTGCTCCGGGATGCAATAACATCAAATTCAATCTTCTAAAAAACCTCCCAGATATCGCAAAAAAAAGATTACTTGACCTGTACAACTGTTTCATGGAGTACAACTTTGTGCCACCATAATGGAGACAGGTCAAAGTAATAGCTATTCAAAAGCCTGGGAAACCAGCGTCTAATCACAATTCATACCGACCGATTGCCATGCTATCATGCATGAGAAAATTATTGGAAAAAATGATCCTTTCAAGAGTCGACCATTGGGTCGAACAAAATGCATTACTCTCAAATACTCAGTTTGGTTTTCGAAAAGGTAAAGGAACAAACGGTTGTCTAGCGTTGCTCTCTTCAGATATTCAGCTGGCCTTTGCGCACAAGGAGCAATTGGCTTCAGTATTCTTGGATATTAAGGGCGCTTTTGATTCAGTTTTCATAGAAGTACCGTCAGACAATCTGCACAGTAGTGGATTACCCGTTATTTTGAATAATTTCTTGCATAATTGATGCACAATGCACAATGACAATTGTTTGGAAGAACAATGCACGCTCAGACAACTTGCAGATACAGTGGTCTCTCTAAGAGGTCCATGTGCAAGGTCTTGCAAGGACCATTGCAAAATACCCTAGATAATCTGACTGTTTGGGCCAGACATTTAGGGATCGAGTTTCGCCGCAAAAAGCTCAGTTGGTTGTGTTTACTAGGAAGCGGTACCCAGCTCAACTGAAACTAAAACTGTTGAATGATGACATCAACCAATCTTTATCTTCTAAATACATTGGGGTCATGTTTGATTTTAAATGTACTTGGAAACTCCGTTTTGAGGATTTGATACAAAAATTCCGGAGAAGGATCCATTTTCTACGTTCTATCTCCGGAACATGGTGGGGTGCTCACCCGGAAGACCTCATCAAACTCTATAGAAAAACAATTCTCTCCAGTGGCGTAGCCAGAAAATTGGTCTGGGGGGGGTTTTCCGAACATTTTTTTTTCGAAAAAAAAAATTTCTTCCGAAAATGTTGTCTCTGGGGGGGTTTTATACCCAAAACCACCCCCGTGGCTACGCCACTGATTCTCTCTGTTATAGAATATGGCTCTTTCTTATTTTGGAAACCAAAGTTCTTCTTTTGTTAAATATCCTGGCTGTGCATATGCACAGCACATGTTTCGAAATGGGAATTGATATGAAATTTGCGAAAAGAATCCACGCAAATTGTACATCACTTTGTCCATTTCGAAACATGTGCTATGTGCACCGTCAAGATATTTATCAAAAAAATGATTTTCGTACGGCCGAGTTGCCAAATAATATGTAATTAATTGTTTATTAGAATTAATTGTTGATGAAAAAACAAATAATCGTTGAATTGGACAAATGATTTAGAAATCTAAACATGTATCTGTGAATTTCCAATCAGAGGTTGGAATAAAATAAAATAATACAAACTTGTATCTTGACATGAGAAAAATATCGAAAAACCTTTTATGAGAAAATTGATTTTTGTGGATATTTTCATGAAATTCATAGATTTATTGTAGCTGAAGGGCTTAATCGGCTTAAAGCGAACCACGTAAAAAACTAGGATGCATAGTCATACACAATCAAGAGTCAAGTATCGAGATGCTAAGTGTAACAAAGGCCTCTTGATACGGGGTAGACCAAACCCGTTCTCTGTTACTTAAACGTTGTATCTACTTTTCGACTTACTCTTCTTCGGGCGAAGCGTACCACTCAGCAGCAGCATAGGAAAAGGCTCTAGAGAAATCAGTCAACGAAAAGTTTTCTACTGCAACCAATCCTATTCATCGCTGCGAAAGCAGCAAAAAAAAAGTATGCAGCATTGTAAATGTCAATGCGGATGTAGTTTATTTTTCACTGGGAAGTAATTTCATGGTTATAGCGTAGCGTGCCAAAGTTAAAAATGTTCCGTTTGAATTTAATTCGTACAAGTGTCGATGCCAGTGAAACTATTGTACAGCTTGTATCACAATGGAAAAAATCGCCTCGAAGGGATTTGATATAGTAGAGAGCTTTATGGAGGGATCCAAGTATCAACAAAGTTAAATGAATTCAGCTCATCCATTCTTACATGTGACTTTAATGATTTTCCAAATAACATAACTATATACTATATACGGTGTAAGATGACTTCATGTAATCATCCTTTAGGAAATTAGAATTCGAATTAACGCGATTTTTTTAAATCATGGAATTAATGCAATGGCTTTCATTTTTCTTATGTTATTTGTTTCATATTTCGATAGATCATGATCATCTAAAAAAAACATAGATATAAATACATACAACAAATAACGATTTAGCTGGCTAATGGTCGTTGGTTGCACGGTTCACATTTTTGTCTTTATTCTATTTATCTTGGGACATGTGTTACATTGTGATTGACTATTTGCATGGAAGATTCTCATGATAGCTCGGAAAAAGGCCGGGTACGTTCGCTAGTTCATAATAAAAAGCAGCTCCATTTCCGGATTGTTGACGACCTAGGGCTTGTCTTCGAAAACTTGGAAACGCTTCCTTCTGATGAAGATGGAGCACAATAATTAAACTTGCTGCAAAAATTCCTCTTCATGCAACAGAGCACAGCCAGCGGTGTGGAATTAAGGCATATTCCTGGCTGGCTGATGTGTCGAGATAAGCAAGCTATCCCGAAATGGATTTGAAAATAAATTATGCTTCATATTTGGAATGGGGCTTCAATGGCTGAGCTGATGCGTAGCATCGAACAATATCAGGATGTAGGTGGCTGAACTCGAATCATGGTCCGGACCAGGAGATTTTTGAATTGAAAATTTCTTTGACTTCTTTGATATACAAATGCAGAAATAATGGTTTGGTTTTTAAACGCAGTCAGTACATGTTGGGGTGTTTAATACATACTAACCTGCATTGTCGCAATGTCATCAATATGTAATGTCCATCCAGTAGGGGAACGGTTCGCCACTTCATCTCATAGCTCCTATTTCCATCCCATCAAAAACAAAGCAATGGTAAGGAATTTGGTTTGTTTATTATTTTTGTGATTTTTTTCAGCAGTGAGTACGCATGTTGACAAAAAGAAGCGTCAAATTTGGTGCCGTATTTCTTTGTTTAGCGATGAGATGGATATATGTACAGTGAGATGGAGATCGGAACATTTCCCCTACATCTTTTCCATTCCAAGAAAAGTCCAAATCCACACACTTGACTCATTTAACCGAAATCTCAACAGCAGAACTGTTCGGTAATTGTTTCACCAATTTTCTGTAATTTTTTACTTTGTTCTGTTAAAACTGTAAGAACCATCTTAAAATTAGCCAAACCATCTGTAAAATTATTTTACCAACAAGTCGTTTGTTGCAATCTGTGATCTATTTTAAGTGTGAAGAAGTTATTACATTCCTTGTCAAAATATTGATTAAATCGAATATATCCTATTTGTCGGGAAGCAATTGTTAGCTTCTCGAAATAAGAACTTCTGGATAGCACAAGCAGTAAAAATGAAGCAGTGAGATTCGCTCGGTTACTGTGGATTTGTGCTGAAAGACACAAAAAAAAGTATGAGGTAAAAGAGGCCCGCGGCCTGCGAAGAAAAGTTTGCTAATGATATACTTAACTCGATTAAATATTTCCCAGTTTCCCAGTGTCGCAATCTAATGAGATTTTCTGTTTGTTGTCCTTGATGTAAGGACAACGGTCATTAAACACAGTCAATAAATCCTAATTCACTTGTTATGGGAAACACTCCCCACTTACTCACCATCACGTTTGAGAATATCAGACATTCAGCATGAATAAAATACGAGGAAATTCTACCACTCATATTGCTATCTTGATGTACGTTCGTAGTTGAGTCTGCAACAGTAGGACCGCCGCGAAAATTAAAAAAAGTAGGCAAATATTTTTTATGTTGCAAATCCGGAGTTGGAGGATTGCTGCATAAAACATTAATATATCCAAAGCATACTCCACTTCACCGAGCTGAGCTGAACAGTGCCAGTGGTGGTAAAAAAATGCTGCACAAAGTGCGACATTATATGTTTTCATCGTCGTTCGTTGCGCTTGAGGCAATTTTGTATTATGATTCTCATACAAAGGAGAACCTTATATGAAATTAACCTTTCGGTACATGTCTTATACATAGGGACCCCAAATTAAATTCGTGCATTTTATGGATGTAAAGCGGATTCAGGGACATGAGCTCGAAGACTGTACGCAAAAAGTGAAACGCACAAAAATGTCCGATTTTCTGGGGTCAAAAGGCACCAGGGAATAAAATATACAAGGAATAAAATACAACATACTCCAATGCCCGCAACTTGCCCCCGCCCGTTTTTTTTTATATTTCATATTCTCATTGACGGTTTTCTCGGAACGAGTTAGTTTTTCATAACCTTCTCGATGAATAAATCGTTTTCATTTTACTGTATTTTTGCTTCTCACGAATTTTCCACGAACAACTGTGGGGTCTTGATTTTCATATCGTCGTTACGTGACACCATAAAAAAAAGTACATCGTAAACAAATTTTTGCTTCGGTACCTATTTTCTTAAGCATTTTAAAATGCATCTAAAGTCACATTTTTAGGATTTCTTCTTATTTTAACGAATATGTCTTCTTAGTACATAAATTCTTCCCTCCCCTCGGATATGTGATCTTGATGCGATGGGTGGGTTTACGCCATTAGCACTGAGATGGCAACCAAATACATATCCTGTCGTGGTGGTATCACAGGTTGACTATTTTTGTTTGGTGTCGCGTTACATATTTGGCATTGACGCACTAATTTAACGCAAGTGCATGTGATCCAACGGACATCGTGTCTTGGAGCCTTGAATGGTAGTGCAGTCAGGCAGAGGCGAGAAAGAGTGAATGAGCAAAATTGAGCGAGTTATTCAGATTTGACGAGTGAGTAAAAGTGGATTACTGAGTAAGAATGGTTGAGTGAGTAAGAATGGGCGAATGAATAAGAGTGGGTGAATGAGTAATAATTAGTGAGTGAGTGAGAGAGAGAGAGAGAGAGATCTTGTCTGTTTTCGGGAAATTGTGTTGACCTAAAGAAGACGTCATCTCTGTTCACCTTGTGCCGTGCAGACGCGTTACTTTTAAAAAGGCATTATTTTTTTTTGTGCCTTATCCCGGTATAAGCACGTTCATTTGAAGAAGGTATCATCTCCTCGGTCTGCCGGGCAAACGCGTTCAGTTAGAGAAGGCTTTATTTCCTCTGTGTGCCTTTTAGCGAGCAAACGCGTTCATCTAAAGAAGGTAATATTTACCCTGTGTGCCTTATACCGGTCAAACTCGTTTATTTAAAGATTGAAGGCATCATCTCCTCCGTTCGCTTTATACCGGGAAAACGCGTTCTATTGAACAAAAAGGCTCTCTTACTCCATTTCGTAGAATAGTACTTTTCCAGGTCAGGAATGACAGTTAAAGTTAATTAGAAGAAAAATCAAACTGTTGGTTAAACAGAATCTGTAATGCATTTATCTAAGTATCTCTATTTTTTTATTCTTTGCAAAGATTGTCATTTTGCGATTCATCGATATCTGTTGGTGTTAAACATAATAATAGAGTACTACAGATTCGAAACATTTTCGGGGTAATTGCCTTTCGGGGTAATGAATTTCGGAGTAGTGTCCCATTCAGAGTGATGGTTTTCGGGGTACTGACCCATTCGGGGAGGAGCCGTCTTGTATACAACCCCAATTTTTTCAAGCCCTGATATCTTTTATTTTGATACATTTTGACGTTGGACAACGTCTTAACCGGAGGTACTGGGTGTCAAATCAGAATCCAAAATTGGGGACGAAATCATGTAAGATTTTGAACGTTAATAGAGCCTTTATCTTTCGATGGATTTTCGAGATTTATGCATCAATCGACTCTGAAACTCTCTAGCAATTTGTCAGTTTCATTGATTCATGTTTATTTTTGATGAACTATTGAAAATTCAAGGGGCTCTCCTTACCCGTGCGGTAAGACGTGCAGCTACAAAGCAAGACCATGCTGAGGGTGATTGGGTTCGATTCCCATTGCCGGTCTATGCAATTTTCGGATTGGAAATTGTCTCGACTTCCCTGGGCATGAAAGTATCATCGTGTTAGCCTCATGATATACGAATGTAAAAATGTTAACTAGGCTTAGAAACCTCGCAGTTAATAACAGTGGAAGAGCTGAATGAACACTAAGCTGCGAGGCGGCTCTGTCCCAGTGTAGGGATGTAATGCTAGTAAGGAGAAGAAGGAGAAGAAGAAGAAAAACAACATCCTTGTCACACCCAGTAAAAATATCAGAACCAACCAATTCAGTTCATGTATCCCTAACACGGGCATCATAATGATGTAAGTTACGGGCCTTGTGACCCAACGATTCATCTTCTCTGAGGCCCATGTTTCATGCTCGCGCTTCGTTTCTGTACGATGATCCAAGTACAAAAAAAATCCGACAAGCAGGAAGGAAGGTTTTGCCCTTCGATAACCATAGGTCGTCCGGTAGTGCTGGCTGAAACATTGATTTCTTGCATATGTTTTGAACAATCAACTATCGTTTTTTGTAGATCTTCCAGCTACGTACCTTCTTCGGCAGAGTCTTTCGGCATCTTCCAGACTATATGCTAACGTATTGAGTCACGTGATTGATGATAAATTGAAGCCGCTAATTGCAAAAATGTAAAAAAGTACGTTTTCCCATACTATAATATCCATGTAAATTTAAAACGCAATGCGGCATGCGATGTGGTAACCAATCGAGCCCATATTTTTCACAGTTGATTGGGTTGACTCAGTTGACTCAGAAAAACTATGATCTCACTTGGTCGGACGAAGTTTGGGTTTTTCCATACAACTGCGTCCCACTCTAGTGCACAGTGTTACCACATTCACAGATTTATCTTAATTTCAAAGATTTTTCGACATTTTTTATCGAAGATATCTTTGAAAAAAGATCAAAGATTTTTGGAAACATCAAGGATTTTTCTAAAAATTTCTAAAGATTTTTTTTGTTTCACTATGCAGTTTCATTGTTCTAAATGAAGTTATTCTATGATGAAGTTATTCTATCAGTATACTCTGAACACAATCTTCACAGTTGCGAAACCAACATATTAACCTGTTAAACTATCAAACCATCAAAACAACATATGTTTTCACTTGTCATAACATTCCACTAAAAAGCTCAAAATAATTGTCTTAACATATGTTTGTTAGTATTATGAAATTATTACAATGATATTGAATATGGCAAATTGAAATGCAATTTATGAGTTTTGTTTATGAAATTGCTAACAAAAATACTACCATATACTTTTCAAAAAATTACATAGCACCAAAATGCGCAATTTGTATTCATTTGGAAATCAGATTTAAAAGCTTAGGTAGTTAACACTGAATACTTACATGCATTCTTCAGATGAGTTGTTTAAATATACAGATTTTCAAAATACTAAATGAACTAGCTTTTAAAGCAAATTGACTTGGTTTGAAGCTGTTTCCAATTAAGAAAAGTTGAGGGAGGGATGATTACCCTTCCAATCAGGGCATAAGTACTTTATGCTTGCATGCACAGCAAATATACTACAACATTGGAATTTAATACTAATGCTTGATTTTCATAATATTACTAAAAGTTATTGTTGATCATATATATTTGCACTTTGAAAGGATTCACTGATTTAATCCAAGATGTTTTATGCAGATCAAAGATTTTTAAGATTTTTTGTCCCAAAAACACAAATGGATTTAAAAAAATAGAACGATGGCGTCGGTAGCGGCAAACTATCGAGTGGCTATCGTCGGCATCAGCGTCACTGCAGTGAAATTTTCTTGTATGGTTCTGGGTCTGGTTTTGTTGCAGGACCAATAAATTGGTTCTTTTCAGGACCACCATTTTATGCAAGAGAAGGTTGTTGTGTGAAGAAAAATGTTTGAAGTGCAAACTAACCGCTTTGCGACGCCAGAAAGATTCCGTCCGTAGCAGAATCACGAACGCGCGTTGGAGGGAGATGCTACAAGTTTTTATTCGCATAGATGGCATCAGTGGCAGCCAAGTGAAAATTTTTCAAGATTCTGATTTTGTATTGTTACTGTTTGTGACTGGGAAGGTGAAATATTGAAAATCAATCGGTTATTTTAAGTATCACAATCAGTACTGCAATAGGTCGTGATCGTCATAAGGCAGAAAGCAGAGCGCCTTTTTCTATCTCAGGTGACCAAATAAAAGTATCATGAAATTCTATGTTAAATTTCGCATATAAAGTAGTCATGAAAGGATGTTCTGCTTTGTTTAAAAATTGAAATTTCTAACTTATTTTAATAGATTTATGCAAAGAATAATGACAAGTCGATAAATAAATCACATTCATTCTATCCAACGAATTGAAAGTGATGATAAACAATGTGAGTAACACAAAAACAAAGCAGATATTGCACACTTTCATGCCCTATCACGGAATAATTATTTTTTTAGATTTTTGTAGCATATGCCTTTCATCCATCGCGTTTCTATAGAGATTGAAAAGGGCAGGTATGTAAACATCGCGTGACATCTCTCATTGAAAATAAGTGGGTTGGGTTGTTTAGGGGTATATATGTTTTTACATATTCTGAATCTGCTTAAAAAACTGAGCCTAACCCCAATTTTTCAGAATTTTTGGAGCCCCGGAACTATTTTTAATTTCCATTTTAAATTTATATGGGACTAAAAATTTGTTCTTATGCTGCATGGGCCAACTGTCATTCTATGAATGTTAGTGTCATTCTATCTATATAAATGGCTTATTGTTTGCTGTATAAGAATGTAAATAAAAGGATTACAAACAAAATAAAAATATGTTGGAGATCAGCAAAGCATGCTCTTGTGTGTGTGTGAGTCATCCTCTACCCCTCACCCAGCTGGGGGTGTTGGTCAAGTAGTACTACGAATAATTTGATCAGATCTTATGCTCCGTTATGGTGCCCTTTTTGTTACAAAGGCTAGTATTACAAAAAGGAGCCACTTCTGAAGCAAGAAAGGTTTCTTCAGAAAGTGTAGGGAATATGATGTACTAGTTGTTCATAACAGGAACAGCAAAACTTCACAAGGACGCCCTTATTCGTAATAGCTACTCAGGGAATAGAAGGCCGAGAAGAGCCACCGTTGCCAACTAAAGCGTGAACCGGATACCTGGGACTCCCACAATATCCGCGGCAATAGCAGCAACGATGCCCTGTACGTATTTATTGTTAAATTTGATGAATTTATATATTTTAAAAGCAATGAAAGGAAGCAAAATAAAGAACTGGAACGTGCTCACCCGATTAGTTCGTCCACTATCAAAAAAGCTCCAGTAGTGCACCATATCCAGGAAGACAACATAATTTGCATGAATTTAGCACGTCTTGCCCTCTTTTGCTTATATCTGAACTGTAGCCGCAATGCTCGATTCTGGTTGGTATGGCGTCTGCAAAGATCCTCATGAGGTTTATATTTGTGGAAAATTCAAGGCTGCTGTTGTCGTCGACGCAGTTGAATTGGTTCATTTCAGCAAAGATTTTAGTGCCTTCACATCGAGTCTGACTGACGAAAGTCTCTAGAAGAAAATAAAAATTAAAGTTTATCGGTGATTTTAAGATATGCATTACTTTTCAAAAACCTCTAGTACACACTACAAAACCTTTAGGTTCTTCCAGTATTCTATTAATAAATAAAGGTTCTGGTGTTTTTTATGATCAAAATCCTAAATTAATCAAAAAGCATAACATGAACCATTGCTAATGTTACATTAGTAACGTAAATTCAAGAAATCGTGAGGAAATTTCATTCAAACTATATTCTCCCCAGAATTATTTTCTTTTTTATCATTTACGCTTACTCCACTTACTTAGTAACGAGGAAAAATATAGAAGAAAAAGTGATGAAATTAAATAGTAGGAGAAAACACAAACAATTGAATTAAAATGATACTTAATGGATCCAACAGATTAAGGAAGGTCTTGACGAATTGATCATCCAAAATACGCCGAACACCAACTGCCCAGTCAAGTCATTTGATACAGCTTTCTCACTGCGTTCACCTGGTCTTTGTTACCGATGAGAGGCTTCAATTTGCCGGCATCTGATTGCATCTCTATCAGCGGATTGCCAGCTAGTTCAACTTCACACACTTCACGCTTGGTATGACTACGACCGATAACCTAGGTCTTTTGATTTCACTCCGGGAGTTTAAAAAAAGGGATCAGCCGATTTTCATCCGAATATAGATAGAGAAGTCATATTTTTTCAAACCACCAAAAAAGACGTCAACTGCGTGGCACCTCCGCTTATGCTACGTGTTTTAGATTAGAAATTTAGCTAAATTATATGTCAGGAATACGTCGCAAGAGACTTACGATTGTGAGGTTTTATTTCATTGAATAAAATCTACCGAATCTACCAAAATACTACAAAATACAAATTAATAGTGAGAACCCTGAAAATGCAACAAAACACACCAAATATCGAACATTTCCACCGCTTCCACCTTCTCCCCATAGCATTCATTGACCATTCATACATGGATTTATTAGAATATGGAAAAATACTCCCTTTTGTATTCCGCGATATGAAATTTCACTCTTGTTAGCTTCTATTGCACTACTTGTCACTAAAACATGAATGTATTTAAAATCAAATCGAATGTCCTATTAACAAGGCACCAGCCGAAACTACGAAAAACCGCCGATTGTCCCCGAACTGAGAAAAAAAAAAAACACGGGAGCGAAAAATTGAACGTCATTTTTCGCGCGCGGCACACTCAGTTTTTTTCTGGAGATCAGCAAAGCATGCTCTTTATGTTAAACAACGGAAAACCTAATATTTTTCCTTGCTAAACAACTCAATTGCAGTACTGATCACATTTTTTTGGAAGCCAAGGTTTTGTCTTAACGAATTTTGTTTAAAGTGCAAATCATAGTCGCTTGGCGACAGCAGAAAGTTGCCGTCGGCAGTAGAATCATGAGTGCGCGTCAGTAGTAGAAGCTGCAAAAATGTATTCGCATGGATGAAACAAACCTGAAACAAGTAGCAGACTATCTACTAAATTTATAAGGTTAAAAAACTATTATTCTTCCATTTACTTCCACTATTCACTGGAAATGGAAGAATAATAGTTTTTTAACCTTGTAACATTTCTAAGACGCTCTAAAATAATTAATCATACTAAATTTATAATCTTGAAGGGAAATTCCCCTTGACTTTGTGACACTGGTGAGTGTTACGGTTACACAATATTTGCACTCATACCGATCAACAAAGAGGCAGTACTAATGGGGCTCCTTTATTAATTATAAGAAAACTGCTTTCCTGCTACTATACTCAAATTCGTTCATTTTTTTATTTTGTTTGTTGCATTATTTTCATCATTTCAAGTGGGTGACCGCTTGGCCCCTTCAATAGCAATGGTTGGAATTCAAATGTAATTCATAAAGTTTATCTAATAGTTTATCAGAATAGCCAAAATAATAATACTTTAGTTAACACTAAAATTAAAGCTATAATAAACTACAATGCATATTGTGTTACAATAATGTCCTTACGTTGTCCAAAGTCTACCTTGCGGTCGTGTCTTATACACAACCCTTCTAATTTTTTTTTTATCTATCTAACGCACTTTCAGACTTAGTTTTTCACCTCCATAATATGAATATGATTTACCTACCCAAAATACATTTTGTGCCGAGGGTGTTATGGGGCTTCTTCTCCTGTAGAATGTGCTTACTTATGGTTCGTATACACCCCGAGTGGTGTAAATTGCCAACTTGAAAGATCTCCATTCTGAGCGATGTTTAGCTATCACCTTAACCTGTTGTGAGATGTGGCCACCCCAGCCCACTTCCGTTTCCAAATTTCATTTGCTATCGGCCTCTGGTGACGAATTAAACACGTACCGCAGGCATCTCGTCATGAACACCTGTAGCCATTAAGTGTTCTCCACTGATATAGACCATATTTCACTAGCGTAGAGCAGTACAGATTTCACGTTGAAGTTGAATATTCGGATTTTCGAATTCAGCCAGAAAACGGCTATTTGCAGGTCCCTAAGATGTACAAAAACGTTGGTTTTGTTACATAAAGTTTCGTGCGGCCCGGGTTTCATGAGTCCACCATTTGTCGGGTTGTTCTTGTTGGGTCGGTTTGCAATGCAACCACTTCCTCTTCCAGCACTTCTATCACGTCGTTCTCCGAGACTTCAACGTTTGGCTGTTCTGCTACTGTTCTTTCGAATCCAATTACAACTCCGGAATAACTTTTCTTTCCGTTTTTCCGGTGTCCGGTGGAAATTTCTCCCTGGTAATTGTGGAGTTTATTCTGACTGTAGGCAAGCGGGAGCCACTTGCACTTCGGACACCTTATGCCAATTGTGGTTCGCATTGGGCCTACTTCGTTAGTTTCGAAGACATTTGTTTCATATAAATAGTAAACGGCAAGTGCTGTTTTACTGCCACACAATAATACTTTCTACTTTCTTGTATTCTGCACAACGTTCTTTCAACTAGTCCTCCGATAGCAGGGTGGCAGATCAAATACTCGAATGTATTGTACGTTGCTGCCACCATCTTCACTTCCACGGAATTCGCACTAGAATAGTGGAACTTGCGGGACTCCTTGTTCCTGACCAACAAATTTTTCATGGCATCTAATGAAACGAATTAAACAAACAGCGATCTATCCAATGCTGTCCTGTGCGCATTTGAAATCTTCTGGTCTGAGCCAAAACACTTTCACTTCTAGCAGGATCAATATTTAGAAACACTAGCCCATGGTGATCACACTATTCGTTTGTGTATTGCTAGTAGTTAGAAGAATTTAAAAATTTCTGTTTTTGTATATATTTTTCTATTTCCCTTTCCGCTAGTCTGTAAATTCACACCACGCCTCAAACCTCGAAAAAATTTTGCGCCGAATTTTGGGCCCATATCCATGTCCAATTCCCGAAAACATCATATATGTAAAAATACATGGGGAAAAATCCGCGGACCAAATTCCCGAGGTGTGAGCCTGCATTAAACCGGACAAATAATGGAAGCTCTAACCGCACGATAAGAGATTTTCGATGATCAACTTCAAATTTATTGGGGATTTAAATGTAAAGTTGAGTTTATTGTTTACTGGTACCGATATTCAATACCTAACAGCATTCTCCAAGCTCTTGAATAAAGATGTAATAAAATATACTGATCCTGCTGAGTATTTGAGATACCATATAAGTCTTATAGTCAATTCCAATACAATGTAGATAGATTATTTCTCTTCATCATGTCACACAACATTCCTGAAGCAATTTCTCCCCCATCTGAAAATTGATTAAAACTTCTTTTCCCATTTATTTTCCTTTCATTTCATCTGCCTTCAATAACTCGTGTATAGGATGGCTAGGAGCAGCCAGTTGGGCGATGTCACTTTTTGCAGCAACCATTGTGGTGGCATTATGCCGTCGGAAGTCAACACGCTTGACGGCCGTTCTCGGTGGGCTGGTGTGTGCGCTGGGCATACTGTTCACCTCGTTTGCCACCCAGATGCACCAGGTGGCGTTCAGTTATGGTAAGTTGACGTTTGTGTGAAAACAATTTCTGGATGGTAGGTTATAAATGGTGTATAAACAGGACAACAAATAGCACAAACCAATTGTGTTCAGACGATTTCAGACTTTGGGACCTCGGAATAATAACAAGGAAGAGGCTCCATTGAGGGAGGGTGTCTTTCAAAGAGTTATGATAAAAGTAAGAAGTTGGTGTCCTACCAGAGCACAATTTACGCTTTTCAAGTGAGAGCCAACAAATGAAGGAACAATAAATTGATGTCAGATGCACAACATGTGCACAAAGCCTAAAGTAAGTGAGGCTAGGGTTAAGGCTGGCATTTCCGTCTTTTCGCCATAGTCTTGAAAACCAATAAAAGAGGCACTTTTTTTTAAAACTTATCCATACCAAATCATAAGCTCAGGAAAAACGTTTTGCTGTAGGAGAGCTCTAGCAAACACACGTTGCTTTCATTGGTTTTAGGCCTTACGACGATGGATGCAAATACCTGCCGTGTCCCTACTCGCTCTGGTTTCTGGATCCGTAATTATACTCAATTCAACCCACTTATCATTCAATTGGCATCGTATAACAAGGTCTTACAGTTTTTCAATTTGTGTTATGTTTTTTTTTCTGGGTTATTAGACAGGTTTCCTCTGAATATCGCATTCCATGGCAGACTGAAGCAAACCTAGTGAAATGACCTTTTTGTAACCTCGGAATTGCTTTCGTATCTCAGCTTAGTTTGTCCCTCTCACCATTCAAGTATCTCAGGCAACGGAGTCGACTGGTGCCTTCATATAATTGATTGATTCAAATAAGTTTCTTTCAACCACTTTTCAGTTTGCTATCGTATCGCCATTGAACATCATTGGTATCAGTAATTCAAACGAATATAGCAATATTCCGCACAGTAAACTTTAATAAAAAAAAATCAATTATTAACAGCTTCATCATTAGCATTTAAAATCTGTTGCATTTTCATGAATCATGTAAAATATACGTATCTATTTAAAGAATAATTCTTTATTTAAAGAATAATTCTTTATTTAAAGAATTTATTTAAAAAATAATTTAAAGAATAATTATTCACTATTTAGTGAAGACGAATATCCTCAGTTAAATCGATAGGGGAAGATCCATTAACTACGTAATGCAAAAATTGACCATTTTTAACCTCCCCCCCCTTTGTGTCACATTTTGTATGAAGCATCTGAAAATTGTGTATGGATCGTCTGGATCGTCCTTCAAGCGTTTATGGATGTTTCCTAGGTGAAAATAGAGATAAAAGAATAATTGTATGTAAAAAGATCATTCAACCTTCAGTAAGAGCACATAAAACATGAATCTGTTACCGCATACTAGGTGAATTACTGTGCTCTCACCATCGCGATGAAGTTTCACCGTATGAAGCACAAAGAAACTAGGAAAATGCTAAGGGTAATAGGATTATGGCTTTATTGTTCAATATTTCGAAATATGGTTATTGAAATTGCGAATGAACACCGGCTAGACGGCAGACATAAGCATATAAAAAATGTGGAGGATAAAAGGAAATACAAGGAAGCTACAATCCATGGCTTTTAGTCGTCGTTGGTGAAGTTATCCTGCTTCTGAGGAAATAAAAAAAATGTCCTCATTCACTTCAAGAAAGAGCACAAAGTTTTTCCTACCAAGATGGTGACTTGTGCCATGGAAGCGGCCTGTTGACATGTTACCAGTTACGAAGTATGATTCCAGCATCTTTGAAGAATGTATTTTTTATACGTAGATGATTTTGTTTGATGATAATAATTCTCTTCAATGTAGTCATCGTACATGTAAGCTGCTTAGAAAGGATCCATAAATATCGTTGTACATAAGTAAACTGTGTATGAAGCATTTGCTGTGGGATTATTATGAATATTTTATTCGAGCGAAGGTTAACAAAGAGCATGAAGATATCTCTGTTCTTCAATAAAATTGACAATCTGATCAGTCGCTACCCACAGAAAAAATACGGAAATCCATCTTGTTCCATTGACAAAGACTGGGAATATGGTTCTATCACCAAGTTGATCTCTCTTGGGATACACTCATTCAATTATGTATCTTTAAATTAAACGAGATGGAGCCCTGCGCAACCGTATGAAAAACCAATAAAACTTTCATGGCAGCTGGAAGCAAATGCAATAAATCCCTATAATCTACACAGAGCCAAATTTATGGTTCTGAAAATTCCCCACTCGTAAACGCAGCCACAGATGTCCGGTCTTCTAAAAACATAACAACTCTTATGGGCAGCACAGCCCGCTGACTGTTTATCAAATGCCTACATATATGGCACATCCTAGCATAGCTTTGCCGAGTAGTGCGTGCGACAAACCACAACTAGACAATTTAATCCATAGATAACGTTAGCCGGCAGTAGAACAATGATGAAAGAGGGGCTTAAAACAAAGGTAACAGAATTATGTTTCTGACACATCAATTATTACTCTGCAAGGTTCAATATCGAGCTTATGAGCTCATCGTAATAAAATAGATTTCGAAGCACTCCTTGTCGAGTTAGATATTAAATTTATTAGTTAATTATACATCGAATTGCAAAAGGATGTTTTTCCTTATAAACTATTCCAGATCACGTGCAAATATAAAACGTCAGCATTTAAAAATAGAGTTTATGGACAATCACGGCAAACTAGAAAAATTGCTCGCGTTTTTTATGGTACAAATGTCAACTGATAAACGGAAGCATATCTGAAAATCATTTTTGGTGCATGATTTTCATTTTCGCTGTTGCAGTCGCTTTCTTTTGAATGTTTCGAAATTAGGTTCAAATGCGATTTATCTTAGGTGATTAACTAAATAATAGCTTTATGTTATTCCTATAGAATTGAAACTAACAACCTAGTGACCTTACAAGCGAACTTCAGAATAACATCATAGAGTACAAAAAATAGGTCTGGCTCAGCGGGCATCTAGAAGTGAGAAAGCAGTGTCCATCAAAATTATTTTCATGCGACCATCAAAACGCATTCCTTGGGATTATTGTGTATTCTCATTCGATTATCCATTGTTCACCAGATGTTAATTCAAAGGATCGCGTTAAAAGCTCTACTGTGTATCTAAGGAACATTACAGCAAAAAGCTTAGATCACTTCCTGAAGTAATTTTTTGCACAGCAAACTGAGCATGAATACTAAAATAACAAATTGATATGTACAGGGTGGGGGAAAAATATCAGTGTATACTATTTAAGTCATTACTTTATCATTAGCAAATTAAATAACAAAATATTTATGGACAAGGTAAATACATTACCACAGATTATAATACTCATATCAAAATCACACGCTTTTCAAAGTATAGGAAATTTATCGATTTAGTCCACAGATATAGCACAGCATATACATAATATTTGATAGATTAGTTTTTAAATGCTCCAATAGTGTGTGTATCTTAGTACAGACTCTAGCTTATAAATTGGTCAGACGGAGGAATCTATTTGATTGAGGTCAGTAGAGCTTGTAGACCATTTGGATGAATACCTTTGGAAAAGAGTTCGCAATTGAACGTGTTTTATATCGCACTCGGTTCCGGTTCCGTTCCCTTCTGTATTTGGCGGTCGGAATGTAAATCAGTTAGTTCGGAATCGAAGTCACTTATTCGCTTTCCGCATCGCGTTTCAAATTTGTATGGATATATGTATGGCAAAACGTACTTTTTTATATTTCGACTCTTAGAGGCTTCAATTTATCATCACCCACGTGACTCAACACGTTTTCAAATAGTCTGAAAGATGCCGAAAGACTTTATCAAAGAAGGCATGAAGCTGGAAGCTCCACAAAAAATGTTATAACGCTTCGAAAAGTAAATGCAAGAAATCAATTTTTCTGCCAGCACTACCGAGCAACTATAGGTGTCAGAGGGCAACACCCATCTTCCTTCTTGTCGAAATTTTTACTTTGTGAAATGATTCCAAATAACTCCCATTAACTCGAAAGTCCAATAACTTTGAAATAAAACTTTAACGTAATGTGCCACTTGGATTATGATGAACTGAAACCTCTAGAAATGAAAACACAAAAATACACGATTTCCCATACTAACTTTAAGCGCGATGGGAAAAGCGAGGAAACAACCAATCGTGTCCAAATTCTGCGCAATTGTTTGGTACCCAGAATGGTTAAAAAAAACCCTGATTAATCCACCTAGCGGTGATGGTGCCTTTCTCGTACATTATGAAAATAGTATTTTGGCCATTACTCTTGAGCCCATTGTCCGACCTGGCCAATTTTCAATTGGCAACAATGGCAGAGTATTCTGCGTCGAATGTAACTTGTTGCGAGTAAATCGGTTAAGGATAAGTGCTTGAAAAATGAGTGACATTTTTTTACTAAATTTTTCTATGGAAAAGTGGTATTTTGGCCATAACTTCCGAGCCCATAGTCCGATCTGACCAATTTTCAATAGGAAACAATGGTAGAGCATCTTGCGTCGAATGCAACTTGTTGCGAGTAAATTGGTTAAGGATAAGTGCCTGAAAAATGAGTGACATTTTTTTACTCATTTTTTCTATAAAAAAGTGGTATTTTTGCCATAACTTCCGAGCCCATGGTCCGATCTGACCAATTTTCAATAGAAAACAATGGTAGAATAGCCTGCGTCGAATGCAACCTGTTGCGAGTAAATCGGTTGAGGATAAGTACCTGAAAAATGAGTGACATTTTTTTTTGGGTGGGTGCGCACAGACACACACACACACACACACACACACACACACACACACACACACACACACACACACACACACATACACACAGACATCACCTCAATTCGTCGAGCTGAGTCGATCGGTGTATAACACTATGGGTCTCCGGGCAATCTACAAAAGTTTGTTTTTGGAGCGATCATATAGCCTTTACGTATACTTAGTATACGAGAAAGGCAAAAACATTGATTTAAAAAAAATGATCATGACGGGTATATTGTATGTTATAAATTAAAACATGCGTACTTAATAAGGCATAATATCAAAAACGGACCTGAAACTATCGGGCCTCTTGAAAGGAGGCTTCCGAGCCTCTTGAAAGGAGGCTTCCGAGCCTCTTGCCGAGCCTCTTGAAGGGAGGCTTCCGAGCCTCTTGAAAGGAGGCTTCCGAGCCTCTTGAAAGGAGGCTTCCGAGCCTCTTGAAAGGAGGCTTCCGAGCCTCTTGAAAGGAGGCTTCCGGGCCTGTTGAAAGGAGGCTTCTGAGCCTCTTGAAAGGAGGCTTCTGAGCCTCTTGAAAGGAGGCTTCTGAGCCTCTTGAAAGGAGGCTTCCGGGCCTCTTGAAAGGAGGCTTCCGGGCCTCTTGAAAGGAGGCTTCCGGGCCTCTTGAAAGGAGGCTTCCGGGCCTCTTGAAAGGAGGCTTCCGGGCCTCTTGAAAGGAGGCTTCCGGGCCTCTTGAAAGGAGGCTTCCTGGGCCTCTTGAAAGGAGGCTTCCGGGCCTCTTGAAAGGAGGGTTCCGGGCCTCTTGAAAGGAGGCTTCGGGCCTCTTGAAAGGAGGCTTCCGGGCCTCTTGAAAGGAGGCTTCCGGGCCTCTTGAAAGGAGGCTTCCGGGCCTCTTGAAAGGAGGCTTCCGGGCCTCTTGAAAGGAGGCGTCCGGGCCGCTTGAAAGGAGGCTTCCGGGCCTCTTGAAAGGAGGCTTCCGGGCCTCTTGAAAGGAGGCTTCCGGGCCTCTTGAAAGGAGGCTTCCGGGCCTCTTGAAAGGAGGCTTCCGGGCCTCTTGAAAGGAGGCTTCCGGGCCTCTTGAAAGGAGGCTTCCGGGCCTCTTGAAAGGAGGCTTCCGGGCCTCTTGAAAGGAGGCGTCGGGCCTCTTGAAAGGAGGCTTCCGGGCCTCTTGAAAGGAGGCTTCCGCCTCTTGAAAGGAGGCTTCGGGCCTTGTGAAAGGAGGCTTCCGGGCAACTTGAAGGGAGGCTTCCGGGCCTCTTGAAAGGAGGGTTCTGGGCCTCTTGAAAGGAGGCTTCCGGGCCTCTTGAAAGGAGGCTTCCGGGCCTCTTGAAAGGAGGCTTCCGGGCCTCTTGAAAGGAGGCTTCCGGGCCTCTTGAAAGGAGGCTTCCGGGCCTCTTGAAAGGAGGCTTCCTGGCCTCTTGAAAGGAGGCTTCCTGAGCCTCTTGAAAGGAGGCTCTGAGCCTCTTGAAAGGAGGCTTCTGAGCCTCTTGAAAGGAGGCTTGAGCCTCTTGAAAGGAGGCTTCCTGAGCTCTTGAAAGGAGGCCTGAGCCTCTTGAAAGGAGGCTTCCTGAGCCTCTTGAAAGAAGGCTTCCTGAGCCTCTTGAAAGGAGGCTTCTGAGCCTCTTGAAAGGAGGCTTCTGAGCCTCTTGAAAGGAGGCTTCCAGGCCTCTTGAAAGGAGGCTTCGAGCCTCTTGAAAGGAGGCTTCCGAGCCTCTTGAAAGGAGGCTTCTGAGCCTCTTGAAAGGAGGCTTCCAGGCCTCTTGAAAGGAGGCTTCCGGAGCCTCTTGAAAGGAGGCTTCTGAGCCTCTTGAAAGGAGGCCTGAGCCTCTTGAAAGGAGGCTTCTGAGCCTCTTGAAAGGAGGCTTCTGAGCCTCTTGAAAGGAGGCTTCTGAGCCTCTTGAAAGGAGGCTTCCTGAGCCTCTTGAAAGGAGGCTTCTGAGCCTCTTGAAAGGAGGCTCTGAGCCTCTTGAAAGGAGGCTTCCGAGCCTCTTGAAAGGAGGCTTCGAGCCTCTTGAAAGGAGGCTCTGAGCCTCTTGAAAGGAGGCTTCTGAGCCTCTTGAAAGGAGGCTTCTGAGCCTCTTGAAAGGAGGCTTCCGAGCCTCTTGAAAGGAGGCTCTGAGCCTCTTGAAAGGAGGCTCTGAGCCTCTTGAAAGGAGGCTGAGCCTCTTGAAAGGAGGCTTTGAGCCTCTTGAAAGGAGGCTCTGAGCTCTTGAAAGGAGGCTTCTGAGCCTCTTGAAAGGAGGCTTCGAGCCTCTTGAAAGGAGGCTTGAGCCCTCTTGAAAGGAGGCTTCTGAGCCTCTTGAAAGGAGGCTTCCGAGCCTCTTGAAAGGAGGCTCTGAGCCTCTTGAAAGGAGGCATGAGCCTCTTGAAAGGAGGCTTCTGAGCCTCTTGAAAGGAGGCTTCTGAGCCTCTTGAAAGGAGGCTTCCAGAGCCTTCTGAAAGGAGGCTTCTGAGCCTCTTGAAAGGAGGCTTCTGAGCCTCTTGAAAGGAGGCTTCTGAGCCTCTTGAAAGGAGGCTTCTGAGCCTCTTGAAAGGAGGCTTCTGAGCCTCTTGAAAGGAGGCTTCTGAGCCTCTTGAAAGGAGGCTTCTGAGCCTCTTGAAAGGAGGCTTCCAGGCCTCTTGAAAGGAGGCTCTGAGCCTCTTGAAAGGAGGCTTCTGAGCCTCTTGAAAGGAGGCTTGAGCCTCTTGAAAGGAGGCTCTGAGCCTCTTGAAAGGAGGCTTCTGAGCCTCTTGGAAAGGAGGCTCTGAGCCTCTTGAAAGGAGGCTTCTGAGCCTCTTGAAAGGAGGCTTCCGAGCCTCTTGAAAGGAGGCTTGAGCCTCTTGAAAGGAGGCTTCCGAGCCTCTTGAAAGGAGGCCTGAGCCTCTTGAAAGGAGGCTTCTGAGCCTCTTGAAAGGAGGCTTCTGAGCCTCTTGAAAGGAGGCTTCTGAGCCTCTTGAAAGGAGGCTTCTGAGCCTCTTGAAAGGAGGCCTGAGCCTCTTGAAAGGAGGCTTCTGAGCCTCTTGAAAGGAGGCTTCTGAGCCTCTTGAAAGGAGGCTTCCTGAGCCTCTTGGAAAGGAGGCTTCTGAGCCTCTTGAAAGGAGGCTTCTGAGCCTCTTGAAAGGAGGCTTCCAGCCTCTTGAAAGGAGGCTTCTGAGCCTCTTGAAAGGAGGCCTGAGCCTCTTGAAAGGAGGCTTGAGCCTCTTGAAAGGAGGCTTCCTGAGCCTCTTGAAAGGAGGCTCTGAGCCTCTTGAAAGGAGGCTTCTGAGCCTCTTGAAAGGAGGCATCCGAGCTCTTGAAAGGAGGCATCTGAGCCTCTTGAAAGGAGGCTTCCGAGCCTCTTGAAAGGAGGCATCTGAGCCTCTTGAAGGAGGCCTGAGCCTCTTGAAAGGAGGCTTCTGAGCCTCTTGAAAGGAGGCTTCTGAGCCTCTTGAAAGGAGGCTCTGAGCCTCTTGAAAGGAGGCTTCCTGAGCCTCTTGAAAGGAGGCTTCTGAGCCTCTTGAAAGGAGGCTTCTGAGCCTCTTGGAAAGGAGGCTTCTGAGCCTCTTGAAAGGAGGCTTCTGGAGCCTCTTGAAAGGAGGCTTCTGAGCCTCTTGAAAGGAGGCTTCTGAGCCTCTTGAAAGGAGGCTCTGAGCCTCTTGAAAGGAGGCTTCAGAGCCTCTTGAAAGGAGGCTTGAGCTCTTGAAAGGAGGCTTCCGAGCCTCTTGAAAGGAGGCTCTGAGCCTCTTGAAAGGAGGCTTCTGAGCCTTGAAAGGAGGCTTCTGAGCCTCTTGAAAGGAGGCTTCTGAGCCTCTTGAAAGGAGGCTTCCGAGCCTCTTGAAAGGAGGCTTCTGAGCCTCTTGAAAGGAGGCTTCCGAGCCTCTTGAAAGGAGGCTCTGAGCCTCTTGAAAGGAGGCTTGAGCCTCTTGAAAGGAGGCTTCCTGAGCCTCTTGAAAGGAGGCTCTGAGCCTCTTGAAAGGAGGCTTCTGAGCCTCTTGAAAGGAGGCTTCTGAGCTCTTGAAAGGAGGCTTCCGGAGCCTCTTGAAAGGAGGCTTCTGAGCCTCTGAAAGGAGGCTTCTGAGTTCTTGAAAGGAGGCTCTGAGCCTCTTGAAAGGAGGCTTGAGCCTCTTGAAAGGAGGCTCTGAGCCTCTTGAAAGGAGGCTTCTGAGCCTCTTGAAAGGAGGCCTGAGCCTCTTGAAAGGAGGCTCTGAGCCTCTTGAAAGGAGGCTTCTGAGCCTCTTGAAAGGAGGCTTCCGAGCCTCTTGAAAGGAGGCTTCCGAGCCTCTTGAAAGGAGGCTTCCGAGCCTCTTGAAAGGAGGCTTCCGAGCCTCTTGAAAGGAGGCTTCCGAGCCTCTTGAACGGAGGCTTCCGAGCCTCTTGAAAGGAGGCTTCCGAGCCTCTTGAAAGGAGGCTTCCGAGCCTCTTGAAAGGAGGCTTCCGAGCCTCTTGAAAGGAGGCTTCCGAGCCTCTTGAAAGGAGGCTTCCGAGCCAGATTTTGTATGCCGCGTCCTACGGGATCTCGTCCTTTTCAGCGGCTTTACTGTTTTTCATCTAATTTAGTGCCTTTTTTACCGCATCCATATCTTACACATTCATGGAAAAACGATTAACTATGATGTGTTCTGCCTTAGAACAAAATTTATATAACGTATTTTTTTTCATGGCAATCAATTCCATCTCTGTCTCAGAGCCAAGATTTGTTTTTTTTTTTCAGTACTTGCAAACTGTAAGCACTGAGTGCACTGAAGCATACACAACGTGTATTTCAATAAATGCCAAACATCTGTTCAACATTGCGAAATTTCTCCGGCTGCCAACATTGGAGAATCACGAAGGAAATCTGAGGGAAAAAAGGTTAAACACAATCATCAATCATTCACACGATTTGCCCTAAAACCCGGTCATCTTATAGCAGTGCATCCAAGGACGACGATGACTCCGACTCCGACACAGCTAATATTTAACGGAGCGTTTCCTTTATAACTCTACCCACCAAACCAATTTCTTACAAATGTTTTGCACTTGGTTTCCTTTCTCCGCATGTTTCTCCACCGTTACCCCATACCTGCCCGGGGGAATCAACCTCAACTGCTGCTCTATCGACACCGAACCCAGGAGTGATAGTGGGAGTTGGAGCCGCCATGGTTCGTGAGTCGGCAGCCGTTATGCTGGGCCATTACTTCAAGCGGCGGAGACAATTTGTCGAAATGATTACGATGTCGGGCGAAGGTGTCGGCGTGGCGCTGTTTTCTGTGATACTGAAAGAAGGAGTTGGGTAAGTGTTTAGTGTTTTGGGGTGAAGGAGTTTCGTCGTGATGTACAGGTTGACTGAATCCATGAGATTGGCATGGCTCATAAAATTTTTATGATAAAGGACTATTTGCTCGCAAATCTTTGCTATATTTTACAAGGAAATATAGATTTAATATTTGGCATTATTGCTTGAACCAGATCGCATAAAGGCTTTATACACACACCAACGGATGGCAGACTTTAATACAGGTCTGCATAAGTACCTTACAGAAACTGTGTAATATTTTGGCATATACAATTTCGGTAGATTTCAAAACAACCATTGTATTGAAGTTTTGTATTATTTTAATGCAGTATCTGTATGAATAGCACACATTTTTTGTGTGAAAACCTTACAAAATTGCATATTTCAAGGTTTCATACAATAAATGTTAATTTTTTTGGGTGTACATTAAATACTCCATTTCATAGAGCAACAAACATGTACTTTATAAATAAAAAATAATCATTTGTAAAGCTTCACTATAGACCAAACATTCCGGAAAAATCACTGCTGAACAGATTAACAAATACTTAAAGCGACTTAATAGTATTATATTACAGCATCTTTCTAGAACAGTGAACACAAAATATTTGCGTAAATTAATGCCGCAAAGAATACCCTGTTTACTCGATTAGTTCATTTAATGACCAATCACATAAGTTTCACATTTTTACGCCCACAGCGACCGAAATTCCCAAGCTCTGTGCATAAATTTATTCGCTAGTCCATGCCGTGTTGGTGACGCCCTCCGAGCAGAGACATAAATTATGCCGAAATATTGAAACGACATCATTTTCATTGGGGATGATTATATTTCACTTCCCCGGTGGTCAACGAGGAAAACTTTTTTTTCCGGCAGCGGACAGTTCCTGTGGAAACTTTTCCATTCTCTGATCCAGTTCACTGAATTGCCTCCCCATTGTCCACTTGGGCTGACAGTGCTACAGTTGCCTAAAAGCAAAGCCATTATTTTTTCCCTCTGCTCCAGTTGATAGCATAGTTGCTACGTGTCATCATCACGATCAACGGTTCACTAACTCACTGTCTTCTTCTCTTTTACCTCCGTCCAACAAAAAAAAAACATCCTCCCACAGGAAAATGGGCTGGCGCCTGGGCCTGCAAGCCGTCACCGGGCTGGTATCGTTTAGTTTCTTCATGGGTTTGCTGTACCGGCCGGCATCGCTCTATCATCCACAGCGACGGGCGATTCTGCATCTGAAAAACCAAAGGAAGAAGGTAATTAAGGTTGACAATAATTTCGTTCGTGAGTTGGAAAATTTATCGGTGGCACCAAGTCAGCAGCGGCGGTGAAGTTTCAATCGGCAGCCCGAATGTTGAGTTTTGGTAGTTAATGATGGTGTGTTCTACTAGTTGGTGGGCTGTTGGTTATTTATTGGAGTTTTTGATCGCTTTAAGTGATGTTTGTTGTTGTCTGTATTCCAGACCTAGAGCAACAACGAAAAAGTTGAGTCTTTTAGAGCAAAATACGCTCGATTCTGTTTTTACACGGATTTTTTTTACACGGCCGTTTGCAAAGTTGCTCCATTTTGCATGATTCGTCGAGAAATCATAAAACTTTTTTTACACGGATTTTCAAATTTTGAACTGAAAACTTTTTTTACACGGAACGCATCCCCCGTGTAAAAAATAATCGGGTGTACACTTAAAGTTATGTACAATTCTTAATATTTATATATTTATATAAACTATTGAGAAATCGACTGTATATTTTTATTTCGATTTTAAGGACGGCTACGCAGTCTTGAATTATTGAAACAAGATGTCGGATTAATATACATCTTGTTTCAATAATTCAAGACTGCGTAGCCGTCCTTAAAATCGATATATTTATATATGTTCTGTGTGTGTCCTGTGGGAGACCAGTGTGAGCTGCATTAGTTATATTTTCCTTCACGTTCTTTTATGCCAACACTAAATAAATATTTGTTTATTCACCAATCTTGATTTGAATGGACCTAGCCTGGAAACGAAGCTGGAAATAAAGTATTTGTAATTACAGTGATTTGTAAAAATATTTTTATTGCTTACCCAATATCCATACAAATGAACATAAATTCGCTTTGCGCCAGTTTTGAAATATCATTAAATGATTTTTTTTTGCAGAAGTCCTTTAAAATAAAAAGGATGCTAACAGAGGTATGGGTATCGAAGACCTCAGAAAACCTATATAATTGGCACGGCATTACAAAGCCTGGGGTAACGGGTTCAATTCCCAGTCCGATCGAACTTATGGTAATTTGTTTACTATTAAATGAGTGAATTTTATTTATAAAAGAAGTTTTTTTTAAGTCTTTCCGAATTGTGGGTGTTTCATAATTGGAGGGAGTATTTGATACAAACAGCACTTGTAAGCCTATTTTTTCCATGGAAAGAATTTTTTTTATTAGGATTCTATAATAATCATAGGACATGTGTGATATTATATTACACAATAAGTAGCCACCAAACAAGTAGTTAACATAATTGTTTGTTAAACTATGAAATCAACTGCAATATAGTTTTACCATTAAAATAATCGATGTTATCAGAATCATAATAGTTAATCGCTTTGTCGTACGAGTTCAGAAAATCTTCTACTCAGGGCATAGCAGTAGCACGAACAAATCACAACCGATGAAACTATTTTCGACCACACACCTTCATCATCCTTGTCATTTGCAATTGAAAACTGGAACCAATCGAACCAGCCACCAAACTGGAGCCGACATATATCTACGCTACCTCGGTATGCTCTCGTAGCGTGGCTCAAACCAGGCGATGAAGACAAAGTTTTCCACCCCAATAACTTTGGGTAAGCGATTTTCCGGCAGCAGCACTCAGGCACCATAAAGGTATAATCCAACCGGAATCACCGTGACGAAGGGTGAGAATAAACTCCGGAGTCAGCGGTCACGCTAGAACGATAATCATTTAATTTACGCGAAACGACTCTAATAGTTTCTACTCTTAAAGTACAGTACTAATAATAGTGTGACTTTGTGAAGTTTTGGGCAAATCTGAAAATTGTTGATATTTTCTTTTGCTTTCAGATGAGAAAACTTTAAAAATAATGTCCTCGTATCTTTGAAACACCTTTTACACGAGGCTAAATTTTTAAATTACTGCAAAAAATCGTCATGCGCTCTGTAATTGGTATTAACCCTAATTGATACAATTAACAGTATCTTAAAATTGGCCAACACTCAGACTCGTGTGACACACATTTGTGCTATAATCTAAGAACTTAAAAAAACGATCGGAACAAAATTCCTTACTACCCAAAAAAAAACATTATCCATCAAACGAAACTTTTTGCGAGAAAGAGGGTAATGTCCCGAGATAGACACATTGTTCAATCAGCAAAGGTTATTTGGAAACATTTCTTTCATATTATTGATCAATACCATGCTTTAGCCACTAGAACATATACAGTAAAAATGTTGAAACCATCAAATTTTGGTCAGCTGCAGATGAATCTTTGATAAGTGTTGGCCATTTAAGTTAATCTAACTAAGCCTCATTTGAAAAATTAGAAACATCACTCACTGGATTGGTGCAGTTTCTCGCCTTGTATTTGATCAATCCACTTGCCGATGCTGGTGTCTTTCCGTGCAATTTAATTTTAGTATTCTGGCGACCTGTTTACCACATATCCTGTTGTACACCTAACCAGCGGATGGCAGATTCCAATACAGTTCTGCAGTTAACCCGTGCAAAATCTGTATTAAATTTTGGGATTTTACAAGATTTTAATACAATCATTGTGTTGACCCCATACAATTTTGTTTTTTTTTGTAAGTTTGTATCTGCATAAAAAATCATGCATTATTTGTACTAAAACTTGCATATGTGTATATGCCCCGATTTTATACGAAAATTTGGTCGAAAAAAGGACCAATTGTTCAATGGTAATTTTGTTTGACAAATGTGTCTCAAACCCTGTGTAAGGCATGAAGCATATTTAGTCACCCATTAAAATTTTTACCACGTCGTATAGCGTTCTTCAACCCAACAACCTGCGCCAAAAGTATGTTCATCACTCATTTTGGCACGTTCATCCCCATCCAGCAGTATCCATTTCAAACAAGACGTAAAACGATCTCAAATTTTCCTGCTATATAAATATATTCATTGAATTTCTCATTTCATCCCCACTCCGCGCCTCCAGGTGAAAGAGAAGAAAACCCACGTTCGTACACCAAAGCCACCGTTCCTGGACTGGACCCCACTGAAGCTTGCCTCCGTCCGGATGCTCTCGATTTCGGCAGCTGTGGCCGCGTTCGGCATCTACTCGCCCGTCTTTTTTCTGGTAAGTCACTATTTGGCAGCTTCCTTCCGTGCAGCTCCGACACCTCAATCTATACAAAAATCCGGGGGATGAATTTGATGAGCAGAATGGAATGAAAGAAATGTGCCAATCTAGCAAAATACAAAAAGATTTCCGTGATTACACTCGATGTAACAATATGACGGTGCTTTGTGAATCAACGACGTCGGCCAAGACTTACGCTATCGACCGGATGTTGGCGAAAATCGAAAATGTGGTTTTTCGTGTCCCGCGTATTGGATCGTTTGCTGAATGGGGAAAAAACTGAAAAGGGGAGCCACGCCGTCAGTACTTTCATAAAGCGTGGTGTGGTATAATATGCATTTTTCGAGTTTTTCTAAAATTTACATCAAATCCACAAATATTTAAAAAGGTGTTATAGTAGAAGTTTGACTGTATAGCGTCTTTGAAAGCGTAACTATGCACATATTCAATATTAATCTGATGGCAATTGTTTTAATGTTGTAGGTCAATGCGATCTAACCTATTCTCCTCTGCACGGCAGCAGTTCACCTCGATGGAACCTTTTTCACCAGTACGGTGTCAAGTGTCTCTTGGAGGCCTGTTGACAAGCAGACGAGAACTCTCATAAGCGAATTGATTGATGAAATACCAGAATCTGGGGACTGGAGTGAAAATTAAACCTGCCTTGATTGAGAGGGACCTATGAAATGTGATTGAACAGTTTTTTGCTGCGTTGGTGATTGAGATGACGATAACGCTATGCGGTCGATGACGACCGTTCGCATGTAGGGTATCGGGAGGTAATCCCGGCAGGGTATTGCTATTATCAACTGGTTGCATCGTAAATTCTCGAGTGAGCACATACGATTACGAAGGAGTTTTGGCAAAATATAAATAAAATCTTGGCTTTCGAGTCTGCGCCGGGAATACCATCCGTAACCCTACTTGGTTTTTTTTATTTTAACTTTTGAATTCATTGTTAGTTAATAATTGAACATCATTCAGATGGGTGATGAAAATGGGTCACAGATTTTGGAGCCATTCTAGGAAGGGATACCTACTCAATAACTTTATGTATTGAAAAGGGATATTTGAAAAAAAAATCCTTGTGGCAATCCTAATTTCATCGTGCTGTTCGACCGTACTAACTTTAACTAGATAAAAAATGATACATTGATACCAGCGTGCCTTCAAAATCAAACTACTTTGGCGTTTGGTATATGTTGGGGCTCATTAAGAATCCAATCATTAAATTAAGCCTCATTTAATCAGGGAAAAATACATGTTAAATAAGTGGAAACAAGGGCTCAACATTTATTTGACGATTTTTGGAGCGGCTCCCTGTGAATTTCATTTAAAAAATTCCAAACCTCTTGATAGGAGACTTCCGAGCCTTATTAAAGGAGGCTTCCGAGCTTCTTGAACGGAGGCTTCCGAGCCTCTTGAAAGGAGGCTTCCGAGCGTTGCGTTGCGTTAGTAACGTAGTATTTCGTAGATTGCATACTGAAAGCTGTCATGTTATTAACTTTAACACTCTTAATCCTAATGATTATGGAGAGCAGTTGGGGAAGAAACAGCTGTCCAATCAGAAGGCAGAGTAGGAAAAGTATGAAAACTTCCATTGCCGGCCACGACCATCTTCTCCGTTATGAGGAAGGGTAGGATAATGATGATATGACACCTACTTAAAGAGGGACCAGGGACTCACCGACGCCCTCATAGGTATCAAGGAGTTGGTTGGAGAAGGAGAAGGGAATGGTCGTTTGGAATTCACCATAAGCGAGTGACACGACCGGTTTTTGATTTAATGTGTTAGGTGAATGTATGTAATGTGAGTGTCATTGTTTATACGGCATTTGAATATGTTACTGTACTGTCGTCGTAACGATATGACGGTGCCGTTGGGAGTGGCAAAGCTAAGAGGATTAATGCCACTCCTTGGTAATCCAGCATCCAGGGATGGGACATAGGTATTTCCTCCGTATATCCTGGTTTTTAAGATCCCCGCTTTTGAAAGGAGGCTTCCGAGCCTCTTGAAAGGAGGCTTCCGAGCCTCTTGAAAGGAGGCTTCCGAACCTCTTGAAAGGAGGCTTCCGAGCCTCCTGATACGCGGCTTCCGAGCCTCTGGCGAGAAGGCCTCCGAGCCTCTTGAAAGGAGGCTCTGAGCCTCTTGAAAGGAGGCTTCCGAGCCTCTTGAAAGGAGGCTTCCGAGCCTCTTGAAAGGAGGCTTCCAAGCCTCTTGAAAGTAGACTTCCGACCCTCTAGAAAGAATGCTTCCGAGCCTCTTGAAAGGAAGCTTCCGAGCCTCTTGAAAGGAGGCTTCCAAGCCTCTTGAAAGGAGGCTTCTGAGCCTCTTGAAAGGAGGCTTCCTGGAGCCTCTTGAAAGGAGGCTTCCAGCCTCTTGTACGGAGGTTTCCGAGCCTCTTGAAAGGAGGCTTCCGAGCCTCTTGAAAGGAGGCTGGAGGCCTCTTGAAAGGAGGCTTCCAGGCCTCTTGAAAGGAGGCTTCCTGAGCCTCTTGAAAGGAGGCTTCTGAGCCTCTTGAAAGGAGGCTTCTGAGCCTCTTGAAAGGAGGCTTCCGAGCCTCTTGAAAGGAGGCTTGAGCCTCTTGAAAGGAGGCTTCTGAGCCTCTTGAAAGGAGGCTTCCTGAGCCTCTTGAAAGGAGGCTTCCGAGCCTCTTGAAAGGAGGCTTCTGAGCCTCTTGAAAGGAGGCTTCCTGAGCCTCTGGAAAGGAGGCTTCCGGGCCTCTTGAAAGGAGGCTTCCGAGCCTCTTGAAAGGAGGCTTCCGAGCCTCTTGAAAGGAGGCTTCCGAGCCTCTTGAAAGGAGGCTTCCGAGCCTCTTGAAAGGAGGCTTCCGAGCCTCTTGAAAGGAGGCTTCTGAGAGTTGCATTGCGTTAGTAACGGAGTATTTCGTAGATTGCATACTGAAAGCTGTCATGTTATTAACTTTAACACTCTTAATCCGAATGCTTATGGAGAGCTGTTGGGGAAGAAACAGCTGTCCAATCAGAAGGCAGAGTAGGAAAAGCATGAAAACTTCCACTGCCGGCCACGCCCATCTTGTCCGTTACGAGGAAGGGTAGGATAATGATGATATGGCACCTACTTAAAGAGGGGCCAGCGACTCACCGACGCCCTCATAGGTATCAAGGAGTTGGTTGGAAAAGGAGAAGGGAATGGTCGTTTGGAATTCACCATAAGCGAGTGACACGACCGGTTTTTGATCTAATGTGTTAGGTGAATGTATGTAATGTGAGCGTCATTGTTTATATGGCATTTGAATATGTTACTGTACTGTCGTCGTAACGATGTGACGGTGCCGTTGGGAGTGGCAAAGCTAAGAGGGTTAATGCCACTCCTTGGTAATCCAGCATCCAGGGATGGGACATAGGTATTTCCTCCGTATGTCCTGGTTTTTAAGATCCCCGCTCTTGAAAGGAGGCTTCCGAGCCTCTTGAAAGGAGGCTTCCGAGCCTCTTGAAAGGAGTAATTACATGTCTCGTGGCCATGCAGTGGAATTGTCCTTTAGTATACGATATACTTTTTTTTACAATTCTACGCTTAATCAGCATTTTTTTTTTAAACAATTACTATTCGAAATAGTGCTGTTTTTTTTCTGTATATTTTGGACAAATGAACACCACATCAAATGCACCAGCTTATTGAACAGAAAACAATTTTTTTACCCACCACAGCCTGTTGGGGACCTTGTTGAATTCCACAACTTTTTTTCAGGGCCAGTCATTATTACAGGCGCAATCACTTAGATTGCTAGATTTAGATTCTAACCGTCCATGCCCGCGGTAGTTGATCTACTCTACTGCAGTGAAATATTTCTTTGCGGTGTAATTCCCCCCGAAACCGTATCATGGGTCATAAAGCCTCGAGATTTACATTTTTGGGGCGGTTTAACTTTTGCAATAGACAAGAGTACCACACAAAAGAAGATTTCCCTGGCGCTATTCCGATACCAATTTCCCCCCTTTTTCATTTGACATCTTATGGCCCGGTACTTCTTCCAGCCCTACAGACTAGACACATTCAAATTCATTTGGAACGATAGTGGATCTATTCTGCTGTGACGGAGAACTCATAACGCCTAATAAAACATTCGAAAATCAAGTCATTCTTTTTAGTACATTATATGGTGAGACAACGTGCTGGTAACTATCCCAATAAAATAATCGCAAAGCAATTAATCATCCCAATGCCTACCAAATCCAAAAACAATAAATAACTCAATGATAATTTATGTTATCGGAAACTAATATCAGGCATATCTCAAATTAATTTTTAGGCGACTCGTGTTTGCTCATACCTAATTTGAATTAAAATTTTAAAGTAGCTTCGAATTCCCCTCCACTTGTAAAAATATCAAACCGGGTGATTATTATTTCATACGACCCTCCAAAAATAGCGCTCTTCAAGGAAGATTTATTCCCTCGCGTAGCGTTCCACCATATCAAGTGGGAGCGAAAAAATGTTCAACGACTTTCGTCACTTGACCTGTTATGAGCGTAGAAACAGGATTATGTTCGTTATCGTCGTCATTTTCGCATCACACGTTCGTAACCTTTTTTTTTGTCGCATAATTCAACCACACAGGACCTACCGCTGGATTTTTCATCTGATACTTAAAGCGCATAATATAATTTCTGAATTCGTCCCAGTTTTAAACTCATTAGAAGATTATCACACTCGTGCGGCAGTCATCCACCGCATTCGCACTTGAAAATGGTTTTAAGCGGTTGTACACTGAAAAGCGTGCAACCGTGGGCGTAACCAGGAATACAGTTTATTTACTAGTTACTAGTTAAGAAGTCGTATTCGCAAATAGATTAGTTTGGCTCGACTATCTATTTCATCGTCATACGATGAGTTAGTACTCTTCAATTTAATTCCCCTTCTTGCACGAAATTCTATTACTGCAAAAAATGCAAGGTACAGAGGGCGGACTCGATTGTCCGGAGTGTTGAAAAAAATAATTCACTCCAGAGGATCGAAATTTTTTGTTGCTTAAAATATAACTTTTGTTCAAATAATGTTTATTCCAGTAAAATAAAAGCTAAGAAAATATCTCGTTGGTTCGTGCATGGGTTCTGACGGTTTTGACCACCGTTAGAGATGTGCGCCGATCCGCAAATCGTCGGCGGCAGCATTAAGTCAACGGCGGTGTGAAGCGCCGTGGTGATTTTTTCTATTGCGTTTGTTACCTAAAGATTTTTCAGATTATTTTCAAGACATTAACAGGATAATTTTTTATTTTCGCTGGAAAAATCTAATCCCTATAGCAAATTATTCCAAGCTTTTCGGATTTTTAACGGAAAATACTCTGTTGTTTCCATGGAGGTTTCTTAGAAATTTTCTTGGAAAACAGAGTTTTTTTCAAAAGCAAATTTTATAGAATTTCCAAATAAAAATTGGTATTTGTAATGGATTTTTTTTATTTTCACGGGAAATTGTTTCAAATTTTTGAGAGAAATGGTTCAGATATTTTTCGGAATTTCCACAGAAAATGTAACTTGCTGAACAAGTAATACGGACAAAAATGTTGAACAGGAGGGTTTGTGGCCTTTCGGTCCTTCTCGTCAATTGACGAAAGTCATTCGGTGGAGATCCTTTTTTTTATATGCCACTTGACCGAATAACATGTTAAGGCAACAGTTATCTAGCCAACAAACGGTTATAAGGTCAAAGACGGTTTGGCAGAAAAAGTCATTTGGCTGAAAGCCTCAGACGGGCGAAGTGGTCATATGAACCACGAACTGACAATTTGGCTGAAAAATTGTTTTCTCCAACAGATCATTTGTTCGAAAATGGCGTTTGGCCGAAAATGTCGTTAGGCCGAACGGACCAAAAGGCTGAAATTGTCATTTGCCTTATCGTCATATGGACAGAAAAATAACCTCATTCGGCTAAATGGCCCTTTCTGCTAAATCAGCATTTCGACCAAGCGATATTTTTGGTCCAGATGAATTATTCGGCCAAACGAATTTTTCGGTAATATGAGCAGTTCGGCCAAACAATACTTTCGGCCTTATAACCATTTCGGTCAAATAACATTTTCGGCCAGATGGCCCTTTTTGTCAAACGACTATTTCGTCCAAAACGTTATTTTGTGCTAAATGACCTATTACACCAGACTACTTTTTCGGCCAAATGACCTGTTCTGCCAAACGACATTATTGGCCATATGGCTATCTCTACCAAATGATTTTCGATCAGACGAGTTTCGGTCTAATGATTTGTTCGGCAATGAAATGTCCGAACAGCTTTGGGCTTTATAGCCTTTGACCAAACGGCCCTCTCCCTTGAAAATTTTGAAGAAATCTCGCTTAACTTTTCAAAAGGACCTAAGTAACATTTTTTTCATGAATTAATTTGAATAGCGCAATCAACAGAAAAACATGAAAGCTTTTGATTGCAGTACTCAAATTAATTCATGAAAAAAATGTTACTTAGGTCCGCAATCAACAGAACAACATGAAAGCTTTTGATTGCAGCACTCAAATTAATTCATGAAAAAAATGTTACTTAGGTCCTTTTAAAAAGTTAAGCGAGAAATGTCGGCAGCATGATGCCATAAATTGTTGGCGGTGGTGCACACCTCTAACACCCGTGTGCTCCTCCGGAAGATCTGGAAGGTCCCACAAAAAGGCAAATCTGCGAGTTTCATCGAAAAAGCTCCAGGATTCAGTATGGATTTGATGTTGAGGCCTAAACATGTTTACTATGACGCTCCGAAAGATCCGCAAAATGACAATTTTTAAATATCATTGCAAAGCACCATTTGCGATGACATTATTAGAATGGAAATTATTTCATTTCATTTATTCAAACTAAGGGCAGCGTGGTCTCTGTAGTGATCTTTTGGAATATCCGGATCATCCATTTTATCGTGAGGACAAGCACAATTTTTCTTACTATGAGTATGGACTGGTGTTGTAATTCATACATGGCCTACCTGTCGTGGCCATTTTTTCCATATAAATATTCCGGAGGAGCATTTGGTGGCATGAGTCCCAATACCAACGCCGTACTCAGAATGAACTTACAAATGTTTCTAAAAAAAATCGGTGCTTTGAAGTTCATGAATTTGCCATCTTTATGAATGTTTGATTTTGGATCCCTAAGAAAAGCGAGTAAGGCACTATCACCACTAGGTGGATTTAACTGGCTTTTTTAATATAAGTTTGGCACATATTGTTATCTTTGTATGATGGGTAAATATATGACTCCGGATAATCGAGATATTTTCTCCGGTTAATCGAGCCCCGGATAATCGAACTTCCGGTTAATCGATCCTCCGGAAAATCGAGTCCACCCTGTTTTATTAGTACCAGGTTTTGTGATGACTAATATAACTATATACACTAGGTTCACTTTTTACGAAGGCCACTTTTTACGCAGATTTTAGAATTTATGCTGTATTTTTTACGCGGATTTTCAATGACGAGCTCGGTGGTTTAGTGACTACCGCTTCTACCTTATAAGTAGGAGGTCGTGGGTTCAATTCCTGGCTCGTCCCTTTCCTACTTTGTACTGCTAACTTAGTTCTTTCTGTATTTCACGTTCTACCAAAACGATTCCTACTGGTATGACCTCCCACACTAACAAAATCAAAACCTACCGTGGCACCTATGAGAGGTCGTAGAGTTTTCTACATATTTCTTAAGTATGTGTCCAACTAACTATCCTTCCCCTCCCCAGCATTTGCAATGACGTGGCTAGGACAGGATGAAAATGATTCTACTCTCATACAATAGTCTAGTCTACCACCTACGAATTTGTGCGAATTGCTCAATGCTAATGCTAATGCTATTTTTCACGCGGATTTTTCAAAGTTTTTTGTGAGCTACCGTAATCAGACAAAGTGACGTACATATACGCCATTTTCCAAAAATGGTTTTAACAAGCAGGTACGCTGGGAACTGTTCCGTTTTCCATCTCAAAAAGTCCATCGCTTCTTTTTGCTGCGTGCGTGCTCACTGCTGAAAAAATCACAAAAATAAGAATAAAATCAAATTCCTTTCCATTGCTTTGTTTTTCATGGGATGAATATCGGAGCTATGAAATATAATCCGGGAGCTGTAACCCTATGTTGTAATTTGGCGCATACGTCACTTTTTCATATTACGGCAGTGTAATTATGGCTATACTCTTGTAAGAAAGGCAAATAATTATCAATTTCCATCGTAAGCATGATTATAGCTCATCATGGTATCAATAAAAAGTTTTTTTTTTAACTTCAAGAAAAATAATTAAAACAAATACAACTATGTAATAAGTAAAAAGTAAAACATATCCATAGGCTATTATCAATATTTTTACTATTTCTCCCATGAAACGTTTTCGACGCATATAATTTTAATTGTAGTCAAAATCGTTTTACGAAGTCACATAGAATGTCATTTAGTTGTAGAATCCTGATAAACATGCAATAACATAGCATTCTAGGATTATTCACGCCAGATGACAATGTTGGTACTGGGTTCTACCTACGCCAATGTCAAGTGGTGCTACTTGAGGGTGGCACATTAGATCCAACTGCAAACTAATAACAAATTCCATTTTGCTTCCTACTAAGTCATTTGCATTTCTCCATTTATGTTCTCTGCTTTCAGTCGCTGCACGGATTCACCGAAGGATACGACATGCAGGACTTGGTTCTACTGCAAACCTTCCTGGGGCTTTCGATAGCGCTCGGCGTCGTGTTTAGTGGTTCATCCATCAACAAAACACTGGAGATCTCCTTCAAGAAAATTCGAATATCTCGTCAATATGTCTGTCAGGTATGCACTGATTCGGAATCAGGGGGGAAAGATGCACTGATTTGAAATGCTAAATTTTCCATCCACCCACAGGGCTGTGTTACGCTTATTTCTCTATCCCTACTAGTGCTCTCGGCTGTTGCCGACTACCGGGGCTTATGCTTTTCGGCATGGGCCTACGGTCTAGGGCTTGGTGGCTACCGATACACCCTCAAAATGCTGGCCATCGAGCGGATACGGGGAAAGTATTTCTCCAAGGCATGGGGATTTATCAAAAGTGCTGAATCACTGCCGGTGCTGTTCGGAGTTCCGTTGTGTGCTTTCCTGAACGATTCATCGCACCGGTACGGCCGAGCCGGGTACTACGTCTGTGCAGCTAGTGCGGCCATTTCGGCTATCATCTTGTTTTTCGTCGGCCATCCGGACGGAAAGAATATGAAGTACTCGACCAATGGGTAAGTGTGATTAGGGGGAGGGAGTGTGACTTGATTTATGTGATGGGACATGCCTTTAGTGTGGAGCATGCATAAAGACTTCGCAATAACAAACTCAGGGCATCAGGCGGAAATATGTTTTCAATCAAAATCATATCTTTGTATTTCTGAAGCGTGTTGGAAATAAACAATAGGGGGATGCAGGCACACATTATTTTCTATTTTAAGGATTGTTATGTTATGTTAAAATAGAACATTATTTAGAACATTTACAGAGTGCAAGTTTGTTCGTGTTTTGTATTGGACGCAGAACGATCGCGCGAGAGTTCGTGATTGTTCATGTTTCGTAGTGGACGCAGAATTTAAGTCCGGGATATTTTGTTCTGTACTAATCAATCCGGGGTACTCAAATTTATAAGGAGCGCGATCGACCATGATTTGGATGTACAGAACGGTGTCGAGACTCGCGTTATTTTGTTCTGCTGTGTGAGGTCGAGAATCTAATCAATTGGAGCGTGATCGAACATGATTTGAATGAGCAGAACGGTCTCGAGACTCGCGTTATTTTTTTCTGCTTTGTGCGGTAATACTAACTACACATTGCACCCAGCATTCCGTTTATCAAAACGAACCTTGTTACCGCGCTACCCCAAGTGGAAGTGCAGACGACTCGTCGGTTTCTATTGAAGCGAGTATGCCTTCAACATACTCCTACCCATTCCTTATTTGACTTGCATTCGGACACGGCCGGCGCCGGTATTGCCCAATTTTTGATCACCAGTTTTTACACAATGAAGGTGACATCAGACCCAAATATCATCTGTAGGTTCTCTGTGTAATTACAGCTGGCCTGGCAATAACGGAGTAGCAACCGTGGGCGTTCAATCATGCACAATAGGATATTACAGTCAAACCTCCATGAGTCGATATTGAAGGGACCATCGACTTATGGAAATATCGAGATGGGGAATAGCAAATCTTTGGAAAGCCGTTTGAAGGGGCCATCACAGTAACCCATAAAATATTTTTTAATATGGCATAATTTGCTTCCTTGAGTCGATATCGAGTCATAGAACATCGACCATGGAGGTTTGACTGTATTTAGAACATTTACATGGAATGCTTTAATTTATCATCAAGGATGGTTCATTTGGTCGTAGTTTGACTTATCTGTCAATACCTCTTTCCAGTAGAAAATTTTCAAAAAGCTCTATAGGGAAATATTAATTTAAAAAAAATCAGTATCTCTGAAACACCCATCACGTGTAAGTATTTAGTCTCCTCTTTCATGTCGTTGGTGAATTAAAATGTTGTGTGGGAGGATCCAGAACAATTTTTTTTTCGGTATTTTTAGTGCAAACTCCATATAAATCTTCTTTCACCACCAAAAATGTATGGATATATGACCCCCGGTAGAACATTTTATAATTTCACTTACCTGAAAAAGGAAAGCCTATGCTATCGTGTAGTGGGTGTTTCAAATATATTGATTTTTTTGATAATAAGCCTCACTTTAACGATGTTTTAGGACTTCGTCTAATACTTCAAGGCATGAAAGCTAATAGGACATGCACATTAGAGTGATTCAAATTTTGACTTTTTCGCTCCCCTGTGCTTAAACGATTGTTTTTGCTATTTTAATAGCCCTCCTAAATTTTTAGCTGATTTGGTTGTAATTTGGTTGTGCACGTGCCGTCTGAAGGTTATATGAAATTACTATGAGAATTGCCACTTATGTAAAGGATCGTTTCGTGAAGCGCCCCAGAATTTATTTGAATATATTAAACGCAAAGCCATCATAGAATAGATCCTACGCTGAAAGTCAGTTGTTGTTGCGAAGCAATCTGACTTTTTTGAGCAAAATTATAAAGAAAACAGAAATGCTCATTATTGATATTGATGTTATTCTTTTACGTGTTAAATTAAATTTACCGCAATTCAGTATTTCCCTAATAACTTTTGTTGCCAGCATCAAATCGTTTAGCAACAACGACGATATTTTCTCTTGCTAAATTTCCTATGTTGCTAACGTATTCATACATTTTTTAATGAGTTTATTGGGCAATGATGGGAAACGGTTTTTCACAAAAGTTACTGTTTTCATAGTAATTTTCATACAAGCTTCAAACTGCTTGTGCTCAGTCAAATTACATCCAAATAAGCTAAAAATACGATTATTGAAATGGCAAATGTCATCGTTTAAGCATAGGGGAGCAAAAAAGTCAAAATTTGAATCACTCTAATGCACATAGGACTGCATAACATAAGACCGCAAATTCGTAAGACTGAAAAAGTAAAAATCTAGTAAAAAGCTGAAAACTTGAAAGGCTGAAAAAATCAGCCTCATGCGTCTTCTTGTTGTCTTTCATTTTTGAAAAATTGTTCCTTCTTCTTTCTTTCTTCTTCTTCTTCTTCCTTCTCCCCTCTTTCTTCTTTTTTCAATCTTTTTTCTTTCTTCTTTCTTGTTTCTTTTTTTGTTTCTTCTTTCTGCTTTCTTATTTCTTCTTTTTTCAATCTTTTTTCTTTCTTTTTTCTTTTTCCTTTTTTTGTTTCTTCTTTTTGCTTTCTTATTTCTTCTTTTTTCTTCTTCTTTTTTTCTTCTTTTTTTCTTCTTTCTTCATTCTCTTTATTCCTTTTTTCATTCTTGTTTTTTTCTTTCATTTTTCTTCTTTCTTCTTTCTTTTTTCAACTTTCTTCAATCCTCTTTTTTATCTTTTTCTTTTTTCTTCTTTCTTATTTTTTTCTTCTTTATTCTTTCTTTTCTCTTCTTCTTATTTTTTTCTTCTTATTTTTTCTTCTTCTTCTTATTTCTTATTTTTTCATTATTATTGTTTATTTTTCTTCTTCTGTCTTCATTCTTTATTTTTTTCTTCTTCGCACTTCTTTCTTTTTCTTTCCTCTATCTTCTTGTTTCTTTCTTCTTTTTTTCTTCTTTTTTCTTTCTTCTCCTTTCTTCTCCTCTCCTTCTTCGTTCTTCTTTCATCTTCCTTCTTCTTTTTCCCTTTTCCTTCTTTCTTCTTTCTTCTTCCATCTTCTTTTTTTCTTTTCTCTTCTTCTCTCATCCTTATTATTTTTCCTTTCTTTGTTCTTCATCTTTCTGTCCCTATTCTTCATATTTTATTCTCCTACCTACTTCCTCCCTTTTTCTTTTAACTTGCCTCTTCCTTCTTCCTTATTTCTTCTTTCCGCTCCTTTCTTCGTTCTATTTCTCTATTTTCTTCTTCTTACTTTTATTTCTCTCTTCCTTCTTCCATCTTTATTATTTATTCTTTATTCCCCTCAACTTGTAGGTACTGTACCCTTTCCTTACCACGACTTTTTTTTAAAGATTTCAATAGGTAGGAATCACCTTTCAGGAATCACCATAACAATTTTTTTTCAGAAAACGAAAAAAAAGTTTTTGATTGTTAATCAATAGTTACTTGTTTGCTTTCAATATTTTGACGTTGGCTTTCTCAGTCTAATTTAATTAAGACGGCTAGTTTAGCATAGCCCGACGTTTCGGTCCCGTGTATTGGACCTTTTTCAAGGGATAACTAGAAACATTAAGCATTATACAAACATGTGAAGAAACTTACATTAAACATTTGATATTAAAAATTAATTAGAAGACAATATTCACTGCACATAGACAGAACGCATACACAACTTGACGGTATTAAACGGTGGTACTAGAGACACAAACGAACACACTCAATCTTGATGTAATATAAGCAAACACAGCCCTTGTACAACACATGATAGACACATAACACACATTTGATCTAGAAGGCACCAAAATAGTTGATCGCACATTACGACCAACTGCCTTGCCAGTGTTAGAGATGTGCCACATCCAAAACACGCCACATACGGTAAATTATCGTGCAGACGTTGACAACCTCAACACCACATACGCTGGTATTCTACACACAGTGAAGACAATACTTATGTGTAGAAAAAAAATCCCGCCGTACTACCCGTAATACTATCACTGATACCATCGACCAAACCCAACAATCGCCATGATGGATATAACTCCATCTGTCTTCAATTTTTAAACCCACCGTTTAGCACCGTCAAGTTGTGTATACGTTGTGTCTATGTGCAGTGAATATTGTCTTCTAATTAATTTTTAATATCAAATGTTTAATGTAAGTTTCTTCACATGTTTGTATAATGCTAAGTAATGTTCTGATGATCGTCAATTTTAAAAATGTAATATTAGACAACTACAAGAAGCTCCAACTACCCAGTTAAGACATTCATTCCGTATGTAACGAGAGTCGGCCGACAGCGTATGTTTAAACAAATGTTCATGTTAATGTGTCCATGTTATAAAATGTTTAATGTTTCTAGTTATCCCTTGAAAAAGGTCCAATACACGAGACCGAAACGTCGGCTATGCCAAACTAGCCGTCTTAATTAAATTAGATTGAGAAAGCCAACATCAAACTATCCATTCTACCAGTCGCAATATCCTACAATTATTTTCAATAGTTTCACTATTTTTACACCAAATTGATTATATACGCAGGCTAAAGAAATCATAATACTGTGCTAAACATTGCTTTTTGTTGTTGGAACAATTCGGTGAAAGTTGGAAAATGCAAAATTTAACCCGTATGTTACCGACAGGGTACCCGGGTACCTTTTCGTTTTCAAGTGAATTTTTTTTAGGGTTCTAAACATCGCAGGAAATTGAAACTCCGTGACATCTTCAAACTCGGCAAAATTAAGGTTTGGGTGGTACGAACATGAAAATCCAGTAAGGGGGGGCCTGGGGAGGGGCTTCTGAATATTTTTACCCCGTAACGTACCGACAGGGTACCCACGTTTTGGTATGACCATAACTTCGTCAGTTTTCAACCGATTTGGACGATTCCGTTTGCTATGGATTAAGAAATTCATCCTCTATCCGGTCCATGTCATATAAGTCCGATCCGGATTACATGGTTACCGAAGTTCCGGAAAAAAAAAATGGAAAAGTTGATCTTATAGAATCCAAATGATGATTTCTTGTATCCTGAGTTACCAGTTTCGCTCGAGGATTATGACTTCCCATTGTATTAAGACCACGTGATCATGTGGACTCGAAACGGACATCCCGGAATAGGTTCCCGTGGGCCCTATAGTGGCCGTAAATTCATTCCTGGCAATATGGGTATCAAAATTCTTGAAATTGTTTCGGGAACATGTTATTCATATAGTTGAAAACATAGGATGGATATGAACCGGAACGGTCATTCTGGAACAGGTTCCCGGAGGGCCCGTAGTGGCCAAAAACTCATTTAGAATAAACCCTAGCAATATGGGTATCAAAATTCTTGGAATTGTTCCGCAAACATAATTTCCATGTAGTTGAGACCATAGGATGGATATGAACCGGAACGGTCATTCTGGAACAGGTTCCCGGAGGGCCCGTAGTGGCCAAAAACTCATTTAGAATAAACACTAGCAGTATGGGTATCAAAATTCTTGGAATTGTTCTGGAAACATGTTTTCCATGTAGTTAAGACCATAGGATGGATATCAGCCGGAAAGGTCATTCTGGAATGGGTTCCCCGAGGGTCCGCAGGGGCCAAACACTCATTTAGAATAAACCCTGGCAATATGGGTATCTAAATTTTTGGAATTGTTTCGAAAGCATGTTTTCCATGTACTTGAGACCATAGATTGGATATGACCCGGAACGGTCATTCTGGAACAGGTTCCCGGAGGGGAGGGCCTAAAGTGATCATTAATTCATTTGGTAGAATCTCTGACAATATGGGTATCAATATTCTTGGAATTGTTCCGGAAACATGTTTTCCATGTAGTTGAGACCATAGGATGGATATCAACCGGAATGGTCATTTTGGAACAGGTTCCCGGAGGGCCTACAGTGACCATAAATTCATTTGGTAGAATCCCTGGCAATATGGGTATCAAAATTCTTGTAATTGTTCCGGAAACACGTTTCCATGTAGTTGAGACCATAGGATGGATATCAACCGGAACGGTCATTCTGGAACAAGTTCCCGGAAGGCCAGCAGGGGCCAAAAACTCATTTAGAATAAACCCTGACAATATGGGTATCAAAATTCTTAAAATTTTTCCTGAAACATGTTATTCATAAAGTTGAAACCATAGGATGGATATCAACCGGAACGGTCATGCTAGAACAAGTTCCCGAAAGGCCTTTAGTGGCCACAAACTCATTTAGAAGACACCCTGGCATCAAAGTTCTTGAAATATTTTCGGAAACATGTTTTTCCAAGAAGATGGGACTGATGTTGGGTCATCAGGCTGAATGGCTGATAGGCCGAATGGTTATTGGGTAGAATGAGAAGTGAGGAGTGAATAGTGAGAAGTGAGCAGTGAGAAATTGAAAGTAAAAAGTGAAAAGTGAAATGAGGGAAATGAGAAGAGAGAAGTGAAAAGTTACACAGTGTTGACCCGATTTTGTCACTCCCCGATTTTATCTACCTCTGACTTTATCACATATGACCCGATTTCATCACGTTCCGCTTTTGTCACGTTTTTGACCCATTTTGCATCCATAAATTTTTTTTGAAAATTTCAGCCGTTCTTTTTATTTTTGTAAATTATTCAGCAAACACCAATGATACTTACAGCGTCTGTGGTTCATTATAAATCATTTCTGAGTACCTGTCAAGAATTTTTAAGTCTTTTTGACAAGAAATAATGGGAAAAGAAGAGAGCAAGTGTTTCTTCTAAATGAGGGTCCCCTTAGGAAACCTGTGTGAGAATGACCGGTCCATTGTCAAACCATCTTATGGCCTAATAACCCAAAAGATCATGCTTCCGAGACAATTTCATGAATTTTGATACCCACATTGCCTGGGCTTCTTCAAAATGAGTTTGTGTCCACTTTAGGCCCCACGGGAACCTGTTCCAGGATGACCGGTCCGTTGTCAAACCATCCAATGGTCCAATTACTTATCGGATCATGCTTCCGATACAATTTCATGAATTTTGATATCCATATTGCCAGGGTTTCTTCAAAACGAGTTTGTGGCCACTTCAGGCCCCACGGGAACCTGTTCCAGGATGACCGGTCCGTTGTCAAACCATCCAATGGTCCAATTACTTATCAGATCATGCTTCCGAAACAATTTCATGAATTTTGATACCCATATTGCCAGGGTTTCTTCAGAATGAGTTTGTGGCCACTTTAGTTCCCACGGGAACCTGTTCCAGGATGACCGGTCCGTTGTCAATCCATCATATGGTCCAATTACTTATCGGATCATGCTTCCGAAACAATTTCATGAGTTTTGATACCCATATTGCCAGGGTTTCTTCAGAATAAGTTTGTGGCCACTTTAGGCCCGACGGGAACCTGTTTCCGGAATAACCGTTCCGGAATTTATTCATAAAATGGTCCTGTAACGTAGTTAAGTTATATTCTTTAAATTTTCAACGAAGTTTATTAGTCATCACGCAAGAAATCTTCATTTGGTTGAATATATATCTTCAATTCACACATATTTTGGGACTTGGCCCAGTTAATCCGGAATTCCGGTTACCAGGTAATCCGAATCGGTTCTCTGTAACATGTAACGAATAGCGGGTAAGTTCCTGCATCCGTAGCAACCAAAATCGTCTAAATCGGTGAAAAACTGACTATGTTATGATCATTTTAAGTCCGTGGGTACCCGGGTACCCTGTCGGTAACGTAAGGGTGTTTTTTTGTCGGTAACAAAAGGGTTAAAGAAGCTCTACAGCTACCATGGGAAGGAAAGGGTTAAGCCTTCTGGATCGTTTCAGCCTTCTGATAATTTCAGCCTCTTGATACTTTCAGTCTTCCGAGATTTCTATCTGTGGAGTTCAGCCTTATTAGTATTCAGGGGTCGTACAGACTGTACACTTAACGCCTAGCTTAGCCAGCGGACAGAAATATTTCGCTTAAAGAAAAAAATCTCTTTGCCAGGGCTGGAATCGAACCCACACTCCACAACCCATGCTGGCTGATGTTTCAATCACTCCACCACGAAGTTAGCGTAACTTGCACTTTATCTCCTTATCTAGTGGATAGTTAAACAACGAAATTATTCAAAAATAATCTCAATCATAGAAATTATTTTGAAATTAATCTTCTATAACAAGTGGATACCTACTCTCAATCCAGTTTAGGATGTTTTTGAATGGGAAACATTCTCGACTATATTGGCATATTCAGCATATCCATCGCCACACAAGATACATATTTATCAGTATCGTTTTATAACAAGGAAAAAATCAATCAGTAAAGTGCAACATATTTCCAAAACTTTCACATAGAACATCAATTCACGTGGGCATGACAAATTATAACGTGATCGGCTTGCCTACATGCTTGTAAACCATTTGTACAAGAATACAGTAAAATGCCAGGGTACTGAATATTATCGCAAATATAATTACCGCAATTTTCCAATCCGAGGTAGATTCATCTCGGCTTTGAGTATTCAACTATCCTCGATAAATTTACCGAAGTACAATTGCATATTCCAGGAACTAATTATTCAAACTCGCTACTAATCAACAATCGATAAATTGCATAAACGATAACAAGCGCAACTAAACTTTATCATATTTCCTCCCAGCTCAATCACGTCCCGTTGCACTGTTCCCACTTCATCGAGTGACTGTCAGCATATGCTGAATCGAAGCTTTTCATCGCAGCGTTTCAACAATCAATGGTATCCGAACACCCACAGTACGAATCTGTCCAGCGGTTTCCAGCAAGCGTCGACATACGGTGGCACTGGGGGCAGGCAACCGCAGCAACGTTGTCTCTCCAGCCAATTCATGAACGGTGGCCCAGGCATGTCCCTCGGAAATGGTACCAGTGCGCCGACAAATGCGGCCAATTACAACTATCACAGCCCATACTGCCAAAGTGCCGGCCAGTCACATCACCACCACGGCCGCCTGCACAAGAGTCTTTCATTTGCCTTCCAAACACCAATCGTAGCCAATGAGGACCGAGCTCAGCAGCACACGTTCCCGCAGCAGCCTTGCAGTCGGTATGCTTCCGATTACCCACCGCCTAGCCGATGCTACTCCAGGTGAGCTTTCCTCTCAATGGATTAGACGTACAAACTATGGACATTTAGCAAACGATACTCCCGACATTTAGATAAAAACCCAATTTAAACGATGGTCATGCCAATCGTAGGTTAACTGCAACTGTTGATTTTGAATTTTCAATCTCCAATGTCAATTAAATGGACTTTGATTGGCCCAGTGGCTTCTGGTTGGCTCCGGAGCCTGGACAGATGCACGTTGTAAATAAATACAGTTACAGTAGTATAAAGGTATTCTAAATGCTTTAAAATCTAGACATCATGGTCCTGCTTCAATACTCTGATGGGTATCAATTATAGCACTTCCAATCTACAAATTTAAATAAATATCATTTTTAGAATATGGTACATCTTTTTTGGGGTAATAAAAGATCAACCTAACTTATCAATTTTCATGAACACAAATCAGTTATAGCTTCAAAATTATTGCGTTTCAAACACAACAAACTTGACTGCAGCTTTAAAACATCATCCCATTTTCAACGTTTACTTTCAAAAGTCCGGATTTTTGCAAGGTCAATAGCAATATGGCTTTGTTGTTTCCAAAGTACGAGACCATCGTAGGCTTATCGTAGGCAGCAGACACTCTTTTATCTGTTCCGAGAATCAGCAATGGTTATTATTTTGTTTCAGTGGGGGGTACAAAAATTGCCAATATTAGCGTTATGCATAAATCCCGACGGTCAAAATAAAGTACAGTCTAGATACTGCAAAGCAATTATTGAGAATCAACTGATTTGTAAATTGTTCACAAACAAGTTTAAAACGATAGAATGTGGGAAGTACAGCGATTCAATCATATTCTGAGAATGAAATAGCCGATGGACTGCAAAGCATGAACTAGTGTTATAAAAACCCTGAGCGGAGATTATGCCTTTCTCGCGCATTTTAAATGGTTGAATTGCAGATCAGAAAAGTTAAAAATATACCTGATAGAAAGGATAGGTCCTAGTTTTTACACTCGTTTATACGCATTGTAGGATTTTCCGTTGAAATTAGAATTTCGACCATAACTTTTGAGCTTATAGTCTGATCTGTCCAATTTTCAAAAGTAAACATTGGGACAAGATTTCGCGCCGAATGCGACCAATTCGATTGAGGATGAGTGTTTTAAAAATTAGTTATATTTGTCTGCGCACACACTCGTATACACAGACATCCCCTCAATTCGTCTAACTAAGTCGATCGGTATATAACACTATGGGTCTTCACTAAAAGTTTGTTTTTGGAGCAAACATATAGCCTTTACGTATACTCGGTATACGAAAAAGGCTTGCTTATTGCTAACGACTTCTATACTTTTCTGGCTCCTCACTAGTTACCAAATTAAGCTTTACGAAATTATTTTGCAATTAATGAGATGAGAATTTTGAATGGTAATATGCGGTATATTGCTTAAACATGTGCATTTATGCGTTGATGTAAACATGAACGAATTATAAAGCTCTCAGTCCCTTTGTTTGGCACAAAAACAACCCAACCAGGAAATAGGAAGTAAATGGAAGTGGAGCGTGGAAAATCTATACATGCACAACCAGAAAAAAACGTCCAGCCCTACCGTGCGGTTTTTCACCGAAGGACAAACAAAGCACCAAGCCTGCTAATGATGACCAAATTATGCAAAAACGCTTCCCATTCAGTTGCCCGAAGTTTTTGAAACGCAGCGCCAGTGATCTACCCTATAAGCCTGCGAAAAACGTGTTGAGCTTTTGAAAGCAACTAGGACACGGCCGTTCCACTGGCAGTTGATTAGCTAAAACTATTATTACGCTGAACATTATTATGATAACCGAAAAGTTGTTGAAGGTGGAAATATGGAAGAAAACGGAAGTTTTTTAAAAAACCCAGATTAATCCACCTAGCGGTGATGATGCCTTTCTCGTGCGGTAAAAAAATAGTATTTGGGGCGAGATTTTGGGCATTACTTCTGAGCCCATTGTCCGATCCGGCCAATTTTCAATAGGAAATAATGAGACAAGATTCTGCGTCGAATGCAACCTGTTGCGAGGAAATCGGTTGAGGGTTAGTGCATTAAAAGTGAGCTAGACTTTTTTACGCGCTTTTTTATGAGAAAAAGTATTTTGGCCATAACTACCAAGCCCATTGTCCGATCCATTCAATTTTTAATAGGAAACAATAAGGAAGGATACTGCGTCGAATGCAGCCTGTTGTGAGGGAATCCGTTTAGACTAAGTGCATTGAACGTGAGCTAGACTTTTTCACGCGCTTTTTTTATGAGAAAAAGTATTTTGGCTATAACTTCCAAGCCCATAGTCCGATCCAGCCAATTTTCAATAGGAAACAATGAGGAAGTATACTGCGTCGGTTGAGAGTAAGTGCGAAAAAGTGAGCTAAACTTTTTGCTCTTTTGGTGCGCACACACACACACATACACACACGCACACGCACACACACACAGACATCACCTCAATTCGTCGAGATGAGTTGATTGGTATATAACACTAAGGGTCTCCGAACCTTCTATAAAAAGTTTGTTTTTCGAGCGAACATATAGCCTTTACGTATACTTTGTATACGAGAAAGGCAAAAATGAAAGCAGTAGAAATGTTTAAATTTAAAAGACTTCGACTATGGCATCACATTTATTTATTTATTTTCTGCAACACTTCCATTATTTTCTGCAACACTTCCTTCATGCCTATAAGCAGGAGGTCGTGGTATCATTTGCACAGGTCTTCCACGAAAGGCTGAATCACATAAGGTTAAAAACTCATAAGGCTGAACACGAAAGGCTGAAAAAGTAAAAATCTCACATAAGGATGAAATAACAAAAGGGTAACATAGAAAGGAACAAGACTTTATTGTTATTGGTTCTTGATTCTTGCCAAAATTACTTTCTAGTTTTTTGACGTAGGACTACGTCTGTGTTTTCTATATTGGGGTACACTTTACGATTGCGAAAATCGGGGACCGTCACGAAAATATGATAGGCTTTAAACTTTAATATCTAAGCCGTTTCTCGATGGATTTTCAATTTTTTGGACCATTCGATCAAGGATGAGTCAACGCTTCTTTGAGTTTATTTGAAAATACTGGTTTCCAACTATTTATTATCGATAATTGATAAAAAGTTTAGAAATAGGTAAACTAACCAATCACATACATGCATCACTAGCACAGACATCAAAAATCAATCACTTGCGGGTTTTGATCTAATCCTCAGTTTGAACAAGATTTTACGCAGAGCAAACGCATCAAAGCGATCGCAGCGGAGCGGACACAGCATCACGGAGGCGCTAATAACATTTTCAAAGAAAATCCATCGCATTGGTGGTGTTGCTCGCTGTGTTGCTGCAGATCATTCAACCTCAACGAACCAGAATTTCATATGAAGAAAAGGTTGACCATAAAAATAGCACTGTGGCGATCCCGCACCGCCAGTGCCGATGCTGAAATTTTATTACAAATTGTGGTGTCAGTTAGTTGGAAAGGAACCAACATTTTATCAGGACCAACATTTTATGGGAAGAAAGAGTTAATTGCGAAAATGGACTGTTTCGGTGGCATCGGGTTTGGTATGGTAGCTTGGTTGCTGTTAGTGATTCCATCCATTAAAATTCACTGCATCATCTCCCTCCGACGCGCTATCAAATTCGTTATTTACGATTGAGTTTTGCACTTTGAAGAAAGTTCATATCGGATTGTCGGATCAACCTTCTTTTGCATAAAGACCTTTTTGGAGGACACCATCCTCAAAAATGGCCGAAATAAAGAATAAATAAGCAGAATCAGAAGTGGCGTGAAACCAAACGCAAATATATTTATTTGCAACGTTTGGTTTTCGCCCGCGATGTAAGCGTACGCGGCAAATTAAGGATTGTGATGTCCCCGACTGAAAGCCAGTCGAGTGGCTTTAGCGGCCGATGAGTCATGTTAATTCCACGGTTAGAGAATCAAAGTCCATCCAGCTGGGAACAACTATTCGTCTTCTTGATTCAGTTGACCTCCGAGCAGTTTGCTCAATGTTAATAAAACGACACAATTTATTATGGCAAATACCATCAATTTCGAATAGCTACGTAGTCCTACGTCACCTTTGCGTACAACCCGATTGGGCTGCACTTTTGAGTTTTATTCTTTATTTTTCTCTCTTCTCCCTTCTTCTTTTTGCTACTTTATTCTTCCTTCTTTCTTCCTAATTCCTTCTCCCTTTTTTCTTCTTCCTACTTTCTTATTCAATTTTTTCCTTTCTTTCTTCTTTAACCCTTCCTAGTTCTTTCTTTCTGTTTCTTTCTTGCTTCTTCGTTCTACCATTCTTCTTAGTTCTTCCTCCATAGATCTTCCTCTTTAATTCCTCTCTCCTTGTTCCTATTTCCTTCTTCCTTCTTTCGCCTTCTTTGTTCCTTCTTGCTTCTTTTTCTGGTTTCTTCTTCCTTCATTTTTCTTTGTTCTTCGTCTTCCTTCATTCATTCCTTTTGCTTTCTTTTTTCTTCCTTATTCCTTTTCCTTGTTTTTTTTTCTTCTTTCTTCCTTCATTCATTACCTTGTTTTTCCTACCTTTCTGTCTTCTTTCCTCCACCTTCTTCCTCTTCCAAGTTGCTTCTTCCTTTTTCCTTATTCCTTTTCTCTGTTCTTCCTTCATTCTACCTTCTTCGTTCTTCTTACTTACTACTTTCAACCTTTTACCCTTTTCTTTCATTCTTCCTTCTTCTCTGTGCAATTTTCATTCTTTATTCTTTATTCTTTATTCTTTATTCTTTATTCTTTATTCTTTATTCTTTATTCTTTATTATTTATTCTTTATTATTTATTCTTTATTCTTTATTCTTTATTCTTTATTCTTTATTCTTTATTCTTTATTCTTTATTCTTTATTCTTTATTCTTTATTCTTTATTCTTTATTCTTTATTCTTTATTCTTTATTCTTTATTCTTTATTCTTTATTCTTTATTCTTTATTCTTTATTCTTTATTCTTTATTCTTTATTCTTTATTCTTTATTCTTTATTCTTTATTCTTTATTCTTTATTCTTTATTCTTTATTCTTTATTCTTTATTCTTTATTCTTTATTCTTTATTCTTTATTCTTTATTCTTTATTCTTTATTCTTTATTCTTTATTCTTTATTCTTTATTCTTTATTCTTTATTCTTTATTCTTTATTCTTTATTCTTTATTCTTTATTCTTTATTCTTTATTCTTTTATTCTTTATTCTTTATTCTTTTATTCTTTATTCTTTATTCTTTATTCTTTTATTCTTTATTCTTTATTCTTTATTCTTTATTCTTTATTCTTTATTCTTTATTCTTTTATTCTTTATTCTTTATTCTTTATTCTTTATTCTTTTATTCTTTATTCTTTATTCTTTATTCTTTATTCTTTATTCTTTATTCTTTATTCTTTATTCTTTATTCTTTATTCTTTATTCTTTATTCTTTATTCTTTTATTCTTTATTCTTTATTCTTTATTCTTTATTCTTTATTCTTTATTCTTTATTCTTTATTCTTTTATTCTTTATTCTTTATTCTTTATTCTTTATTCTTTATTCTTTATTCTTTATTCTTTATTCTTTTATTCTTTATTCTTTATTCTTTATTCTTTATTCTTTATTCTTTATTCTTTATTCTTTATTCTTTATTCTTTATTCTTTATTCTTTATTCTTTATTCTTTTATTCTTTATTCTTTATTCTTTATTCTTTTATTCTTTATTCTTTATTCTTTATTCTTTATTCTTTATTCTTTATTCTTTATTCTTTTATTCTTTTATTCTTTATTCTTTATTCTTTATTCTTTTATTCTTTATTCTTTATTCTTTATTCTTTATTCTTTATTCTTTATTCTTTATTCTTTTATTCTTTATTCTTTATTCTTTATTCTTTTATTCTTTATTCTTTATTCTTTATTCTTTATTCTTTTATTCTTTATTCTTTATTCTTTATTCTTTTATTCTTTATTCTTTATTCTTTATTCTTTATTCTTTTATTCTTTATTCTTTATTCTTTATTCTTTATTCTTTATTCTTTTATTCTTTATTCTTTATTCTTTTATTCTTTATTCTTTATTCTTTTATTCTTTATTCTTTATTCTTATTCTTTATTCTTTATTCTTTTATTCTTTATTCTTTATTCTTTATTCTTTATTCTTTTATTCTTTATTCTTTATTCTTTTATTCTTTATTCTTTATTCTTTATTCTTTATTCTTTTATTCTTTATTCTTTATTCTTTATTCTTTATTCTTTATTCTTTATTCTTTATTCTTTTATTCTTTATTCTTTATTCTTTATTCTTTATTCTTTTATTCTTTATTCTTTATTCTTTATTCTTTATTCTTTATTCTTTATTCTTTTATTCTTTATTCTTTATTCTTTATTCTTTATTCTTTATTCTTTTATTCTTTATTCTTTATTCTTTTATTCTTTATTCTTTATTCTTTATTCTTTTATTCTTTTATTCTTTATTCTTTATTCTTTATTCTTTATTCTTTATTCTTTTATTCTTTATTCTTTATTCTTTATTCTTTATTCTTTATTCTTTATTCTTTTATTCTTTATTCTTTATTCTTTATTCTTTATTCTTTATTCTTTATTCTTTATTCTTTATTCTTTATTCTTTATTCTTTTATTCTTTATTCTTTATTCTTTATTCTTTATTCTTTATTCTTTATTCTTTTATTCTTTATTCTTTATTCTTTATTCTTTATTCTTTATTCTTTTATTCTTTATTCTTTATTCTTTTATTCTTTATTCTTTATTCTTTATTCTTTATTCTTTATTCTTTATTCTTTATTCTTTATTCTTTTATTCTTTATTCTTTATTCTTTATTCTTTATTCTTTATTCTTTATTCTTTATTCTTTATTCTTTATTCTTTATTCTTTATTCTTTATTCTTTTATTCTTTATTCTTTATTCTTTTATTCTTTATTCTTTATTCTTTTATTCTTTATTCTTTTATTCTTTTATTCTTTATTCTTTATTCTTTATTCTTTTATTCTTTATTCTTTATTCTTTATTCTTTATTCTTTATTCTTTATTCTTTTATTCTTTATTCTTTATTCTTTATTCTTTATTCTTTATTCTTTTATTCTTTATTCTTTATTCTTTTATTCTTTATTCTTTATTCTTTATTCTTTTATTCTTTATTCTTTATTCTTTATTCTTTATTCTTTATTCTTTATTCTTTATTCTTTATTCTTTATTCTTTATTCTTTTATTCTTTATTCTTTATTCTTTATTCTTTATTCTTTATTCTTTATTCTTTATTCTTTATTCTTTATTCTTTATTCTTTATTCTTTATTCTTTATTCTTTATTCTTTATTCTTTTATTCTTTATTCTTTATTCTTTATTCTTTATTCTTTTATTCTTTATTCTTTATTCTTTATTCTTTATTCTTTATTCTTTATTCTTTATTCTTTTATTCTTTATTCTTTATTCTTTATTCTTTTATTCTTTATTCTTTATTCTTTATTCTTTATTCTTTATTCTTTATTCTTTATTCTTTATTCTTTATTCTTTATTCTTTTATTCTTTTATTCTTTATTCTTTATTCTTTATTCTTTATTCTTTATTCTTTATTCTTTATTCTTTTATTCTTTATTCTTTATTCTTTATTCTTTTATTCTTTATTCTTTATTCTTTATTCTTTATTCTTTTATTCTTTTATTCTTTATTCTTTATTCTTTATTCTTTATTCTTTATTCTTTATTCTTTATTCTTTATTCTTTATTCTTTATTCTTTATTCTTTATTCTTTATTCTTTATTCTTTATTCTTTATTCTTTATTCTTTATTCTTTATTCTTTATTCTTTACTCTTTATTCTTTATTCTTAATTATTAATTATTGATTCTTAATTCTTAATTTTTAATTTTTAATTCTTAATTCTTTATTCTTTATTCTTTATTCTTTATTCTTTATTCTTTATTCTTTATTCTTTATTCTTTATTCTTTATTCTTTATTCTTTATTCTTTATTCTTTATTCTTTATTCTTGTGTTTCACGTTCTACCGAAACGATTCTTTTTTCATCACCGTTTAACGAAAGATTATCCTTCGTTTATAACCTCACCACCCAATTTAGTCGAGCTCCCGTAAGCTTTTATAAAATCCAAGTGCTTTCGCTGCACCATACATAGCATGAACTAGCATTTTACCACTTGCTTGCAACGCGTTGTATGTATTGCATACCCAAAGGCGACTAATGATACAAATTGTGTTTTGTACAACTATCTCTGCCCTACGCATGACATGAAATTGTACCATCCTAATAAGAAAACTATATTGCACACGATGCCCTCAGTTACTAACAATCTCGTTTACACTTCATCCACAGATGCGAAGTACACAACCCATCCCAGCGGGGAACACCGTCGCATCATCGTACCCCATCGGTGACTGCAGTCCATCAACCTGCATCGACCGGATACAGCAACGGACTGCAGAACAATCCCTCTCGAAGTCGTAGTGTTCCGGAGGGGCTGGCCAACAGCCACCGGGGTGCGGGCGACTGTCACTGGAATCACTGCCACTGGACCACCGCCAACGGGGTCAACTTTTGCCGGTCGACTCGGCCGATCCAGGTGGTGGAACAGATCACAACATCCGTTTGACTAAAGTTTAAAATAATGCGTTTTTTCCTGTGCATCTCGATCCATCTGCTGGAGGGATTGTTTTCCTAATTAGCTGCACCAGTAGGTAGGAGCAGCTCACCGTCTGATTGTGCTCTAACTGTTGGAGGTGAACAGTATCGACTGACACTAGTTTACACGCCGTGTGGAAATGTACTTCAAAGTTTGAAAATTCTGTGAACCGATGGGTATTCTACATACTTTTTTTTTCTGTTCGGAAAGTTTCACCACTGTGAGATTCTATAGTTTAAGTTGTAATTGGTATCTAGTGCTGAACTACAGTTTTGTTTCGGAGAATGTTTGCGCTAAAACAGCAACACTTTTAGGTCATAATATAAGTTAATATAATTTTCCAAAGATAACTGCCACATTAATGATACATTCATTTTAACTAGGCTTTTTCACATATGGTTACTGCTCCATGTTCCTATGTTCATCACATTAGAAACACATCAATGAATAGGAATTTGATTTATATCTTATTTTTGTGATTTCTTTCAGCAGTTGAAATTGGTGCTGCATTTCTTTCTTTTGCAATGAGATGGATGATATGATGTTAGGTGAGATAGAAATGGAAACAGTTCCCTTATTTGAATGAAATATTGTATTAGTGCTCTACGATGGGAGATAAAAAAAATTGAATAGAAATATCGGAGTTTTTTTCATATCCCGGTACTTTTATGCATGCCCACCTAAACGCAACAATTCTTACAAAAGCGCAAAATGAAAATGTGTCGGCCTTATTATAAAATTCCATATGCAGTCAGCGCCAAAATTAAAAATACATCTATTGGTATTAAATATTAACTAAGTTTTAAAGGGGAATAAATTTACTATGTGATTTCTATTAATTATTACTTTATTTTGAAATTTTGATTATCACAGTTTGACGAGTCTTTCAACTAATTCAAGAGCTTAAATTTCGAAATGTGTTGTATGTTGGACTTTTCACACTATGCTTATTCTATCGACACAGTGGTACATTACACTACATTATTTATATTATTTACAGCCACTCATTTCAATATTTAGCTTCTGCAATGAGTTATTAACAAATGATTACAACTTTTAACTTTCACTAAATGATCTGAACCATCTTTGCGGGTCGCTGAATTTGATTCAGCTTAACACTAGCATCGGTATTGCTCTGTTCAACGGATTCTGAAGACGACCACGTAAAATATAAATTATCATCATTAAAAAGCACGTTCATCGATCCATAAATCACTAACCAGGCATGGTCCTATTATTTGATAAAGGCTGACTGAACCGGAAAATTGCGCAAACATTTTAATTCCTACGTAAACCTAATCGAAATAGATGTGATCAGTACACTAAAATAATAATCAATTGCAGATGCCAAAGTGCTCGCAAATTTTCGACCGGAACGAACATGGTCATAATTACCGGGCGCAAATAAAATCCAACTTTCAACGAGGCGCACGTAAGTTTCATTGAACTGGTATTTAAAGCATTTAGTCTGACTCGATCTAAACACGAAAAAGAGAAAAATGCGAGGACAGGAAAAAGCGTCATTCTAAATAAATCGTGTATATAATACATTTTTGAAAGTAATAGCTCAAATAATCCGTCGAAAAGGATACCGCACTTTTTCATCACCGTCGAACGAGAGCCATGCGGGAACGGGAATATCCAATCGGGCTCAATCGTCATGTGCACAGGAACAAAACGGAAATATGTCGTCATTACTGGTAGGTATTTAAACAATTTCAATCTCGAATAAACTTCAAAGTGTGAACTCAAAAGCAGGTTTTGTAGCGTTCGTGTAGGTTATTGTGAGTATTGTTTTGTTAAGTTTTTTTTTAAATCCTAGAACATAGTATACAGAAAACATAAACATTCTACAGAGAAAAATTCTACGCCAAAGCGTGACTGTTTATCACGACAAGATAATCGTTTTTTTAGACATTAAGTGGTTGTTTTAAGGGATGAAGTGGATCAGAAGGGAATCAAATGCAGGAATTGAATTTGGTACATATGAATTGCGTTTGGGAAACAAGCTGTGACTACAATGAGGAAATGCTAAGAAAGGATGTTTTATTGAATAAAAATTTTAATTTGTTTTGATCTATTTTGATACGGATTTTTCTTCATAATAATACATTCCGAAAATCATTTGAATGCTGTATGATTTGTCTTCTATGCTACATAAAATATAACAATTATTATTATAAATGAACGCCATATGGGGGACCAATTACTAATTCATTGAACGGACATTTGGCCTAATTTTCCACTATGAAAATGAAAGCGTCAATTAGGGGGCTTATGTCATTAGCATTAAACATATGCGGTATTTCGAAAAATTTCGTTTCAGGTGGTTCGTAACAAAATTCAACGGAATTTCGCGGAATTTGAGCATGGCGAAATCAGATTTATTGATTTCGTTTCGTTTCGTAAAACTACAAAAAATTTGCTTTGAAAAACTAGCTCATAACGAAATTTAACGGAATTCCGCGTACACAGTTCCTTTAGTGGCGGTAAAATTAATTTTGGTTCCCATAGTGGTGCTATCCATTGGTCTCTTATGAGATTCGCCACTATTGGTACAGTTGCACCACTATAGTTGCAAGGGATTCAATTTTGTTAAGGAAATTCATTGTTTTGAATAGTTTTTCAAGCGAAATCTTAATATAAGTTGCATTTTACAGGATATTTAAAGCACGACGCATCAACTGAAACTATCGTAAAGTGTATAAATATGATAAATCTCATTAAAAACCCCACTACCTCCACTATTGGTGCTACCTCCACTAAGGGTACGGTTACCCTAGACTTAAATCATACAGTCTCGTAGGTCGTGTATTATTTAATTTTTTTTTGCAGCGCCGCTGAACAAAATCATAAAGCTGTTTTCAAAACTTGATGTTATACATTTTTTTCTATCAACGCCTACTACAAAATCCCGTTCTGAGTCGACAAAAATGTATTCAGTTTCCTTCTATAAAACGTCTTCGGTATTTTGTTCGAAATGTTCAACGGAAAACGAAAAATATCTTTAACTATTCTATCCAATTTTTCAAGGGATCCGACTCAATATTTAAGACGTCAGGGTCAGAGTGTGAATGTAATCAGATATGAATCAGATCAGTACAACTTTGTCAAAGAGGCAAAGTCGTGGCGTGGATTCCCGAGGCCTTTATGAAGTATTTTTATCCTTCACCTCTTATGCCTCAAACCAGATTTAAGCGCTTGACTAAGCACCGCTCAAGGGTTAGGAAATCCCTAAGTAAAACATTAAACGAAGCACATGATTTTGTGTTGGATTGATTTGAACCACGGTTTTCGTCTTCGAGTTTTCAAAATAACTTCGTTTGCAGTAAATATTTAGTCGCTTACCAAGGTGGCTTCACATGAATTACCTTTTCAACAAACCAAAGATTCCTTTCTCGTGGCGCTCACAAAGATACAGGCATGAAGACATGTCTTCAATTTAAGACATTTGAATCCCTGTGAAGACCTTTATTTCGCGCAGACATTTTTAAGACTTTTTCAAACCTTTGAAGACTAATCTATTTATTTGGAAATACTTGGAGACAATCAATAAGCCAGCGAGAGAAAAATAATTTTATTTCTTAGTTATAAATTCTGCGACTTCTGTATGGTCGGGTTCAGCCAAATCACACCAAGCGTCGGTGAAAAATTTACTATTTTTGCCAAGGTTTTCATGTAATAGATTCACTTGGTCAAAAATCGCATCGGACATCGTTCAACGCCATAGCTGAGGATCCCTTACAACAAGTGTACGCTTGACTTAACATGAATTGCTTTCCGTTTGTTCTTTGCGAACAAAATATCAGAAGTTAGTCAAAAAGCCGCTTGGTGCTGTTTGGCTGAATCCCAACCATATGTAAATTATGCAAAAAAATTCAAAAGTTATAATAGTCTTTGTCTGGGGCTTAGAATTTCAAACATAAAAATACATTCACACTAGCTGGCTGAAAATGCAACGCATTTTAAACTTCATACGCACTTAACTTGGAGTTAGGCGCTGGTTAAAAAATTCCCGATGGCGTGTATGTAAAAAGGTATTTCGATCATTACATTGGAACGCAATGGCCGATATAATTTACGGCAAAAATATATTGAACTCTTCTAAGCCTTGATTTAATCTATTCAATCGTTGAGCTAGAACCTGATCTTTTTCTAAATTCCTTACGAATTCATTTGATCCTTTCGGTATGTCCATGTGACTTTCCTCTTAATATTCGACGGGAAACTCTTTGAATTTTCTGTGAGTCTTTTTCCGATGAAAATTATGAGGAATTTCTTGTCTACATTCAATAGAATTGAAATTGGAAATTCAGTACAAAATTTATATTTGATAACTTCCGTAGAAAAACATAAAGAAAATTCATCTTGATTTCCACAATTCCCACAATAAATCCCTTTTAATTTCCACAAGAAAATTGTCTCAATTAATTTTCATAAAAAATTCTTACGAATGTCAATAAGAAATTGAAATTATGCTGGTGTTAAATGGATATTTCTCATAATTTTCAAGGTAAATTTCTACAGGAAAATCTACCTATTCAGAGGAAACTTGCCACACACTTTTGTTAAATTTTTCCTTGAATTCCTTTGATTATTCTTCTAGAAATATCTTTGAACATTCTTCCAGTATTTTCTCTGCGAATTCCTCTATGAATTTCTTCAAAAAATCGTCCTGGTATTCTTTCTGTAATCCCTCCAGGAAATTATCCGGAAGTTTCAGGGGTTTTTCCGAAAAATCCTCCAGGAATTCATTTGGAAGATCCTCCAGAAGTTTGTCCAGAACTACTTCGGTAGTTCCTTCACGAATTCCTCCAGTAGTTCTTCCAGGATTTTTTTCGAACGTTTTCCCGGGATTGCGGCGGAAGCTCCACAAGGGATCCCTCCGGAAGTTCTTCCTCTGGAAGATCCTTTAAGAAAGTTGCCGAGAGTCACAAGAATGCCTCCGGAAGTATACTATGAAATTTATCTTGTATTTCCTCCAGGATTGCTTTCGGAAATTTCTGCAGCAATACATCAGGAAGCTCCTCCAAGAATTCATCCAGAACTACTTCCAAGAATTTCTGCAGAAGTTTCTTAAGAAACTCCCCGGAAATTGCTTCAGTAATTCCTTAGGAATATACTTCAAAAATTCATCAGGAAAATCCTTCAGGTATTCCTCCAGAAAAAAACATCCGGAATTCACCCTGAGGTTTCTACAGGAATTGCTTCTTAAATTCCTCCAAGAATTCCTCCGGAAGTTTCTTCAGTAAATCCTTTGGATGTTTCAACAGGAATTCCTCGGGAAATTTCTTCAGGAGGCTTCCAGAAGTAATTAGAAGCAGCTCAAAGAAGTTATCCAGTACCATACCAGCCAGTAAATTTATTGTTTTAAAATCATTTTAGTACAGGAAGATATCCAGTGCCATACCAGCCAGTAAGCATATGATCACACTGGCTGGAGTGAAAATATCCTTGGAATTCCCTCAGAGTTTTCTCAGACTACCCAGTGAAGTTTTCCTAAAGAGATTTTCGACGGCTAATAGGTGCGAGGTGGGCAGCAGAGGCAAGAATTGATTAATTCGAATAATTTTCATTAATATCCAGTGACCTCGACCTCACTGACTGGACTGGCGTTGCATCCCATCAACTCGGAATTTCCCTCAGAGCTTTCCCAGAGCACCCAATGAAGTTTTCCTGAAGAGATTTTCCACGGCTAATATGTGTGAGGTGGGCAGCCGATGCAAGAATTGATTTATTTGAATAATTTTCTTTGATATCCAGTGACCGCGACCTCACTGGCTGGACTGGCGTTGCATCCAATCAACTCGGAATTTCCCTCAGAGTTTTCCCAGAGCCCCCAGTGAAGTTTTCCTGAAGAGATTTTCCACGGCTAATATGTGTGAGGGGGGCGGCCGATGCAAGAATTGATTTATTTGAATAATTTTCTTTGATATCCAGTGACCGCGACCTCACTGGCTGGACTGGCGTTGCATCCAATCAACTCGGAATTTCCCTCAGAGTTTTCCCAGAGCCCCCAGTGAAGTTTTCCTGGAGAGATTTTCCACGGCTAATAGGTGTGAGGTGGGCAGCCGAGGCAAGAATTGATTAATTCGAATAATTTTCATAGACATCCAGTGACCTCGACCTCACTGGCTGGACTGGCGTTGCATCCAATCAACTCGGAATTTCCCGCAGAGTTTTCCCAGAGCCCCCAGTGAAGTTTTCCTGAAGAGATTTTCCACGGCTAATATGTGAGAGGTGGGCAGCCGATGCAAGAATTGATTAATTTGAATAATTTTCTTTGATATCCAGTGACCTCGACCTCACTGGCTGGACTGGCGTTGCATCCAATCAACTCGGAATTTCCCTCAGAGTTTTCCCAGAGCCCCCAGTGAAGTTTTCCTGAAGAGATTTTCCACGGCTAGTAGGTGTGAGATGAGCAGCCGAGGCAAGAATTGATTAATTCGAATAATTTTCTTTGATATCCAGTGACATCGACCTCACTGGCTGGACTGGCGTTGCATCCAATCAACTCGGAATTTCCCTCAGAGTTTTCCCAGAGCCCCCAGTGAAGTTTTCCTGAAGAGATTTTCCACGGCTAATATGTGTGAGGTGGGCAGCCGATGCAAGAATTGATTAATTTGAATAATTTTCTTTGATATCCAGTGACATCGACCTCACTGGCTGGACTGGCGTTGCATCCAATCAACTCGGAATTTCCCTCAGAGTTTTCCCAGAGCCCCCAGTTAAGTTTTCCTGAAGAGATTTTCCACGGCTATTAGGTGCGAGATGGGCAGCCGAGGCAAGAATTGATTAATTCGAATAATTTTCATTGATATCCAGTGACATCGACCTCACTGGCTGGACTGGCGTTGCATCCAATCAACTCGAATTTCCCTCAGAGTTTTCCCAGAGCCCCCAGTGAAGTTTTCCTGAAGAGATTTTCCACGGCTAAAATGTGTGAGGTGGGCAGCCGATGCAAGAATTGATTAATTTGAATAATTTTCTTTGATATCCAGTGACCACGACCTCACTGGCTGGCCTGGCGTTGCATCCAATCAACTCGGAATTTCCCTCAGAGTTTTCCCAGAGCCCCCAGTTAAGTTTTCCTGAAGAGATTTTCCACGGCTAATAGGTGCGAGATGGGCAGCCGAGGCAAGAATTGATTAATTCGAATAATTTTCTTTGATATCCAGTGACATCGACCTCACTGGCTGGACTGGCGTTGCATCCAATCAACTCGAATTTCCTCAGAGTTTTCCCAGAGCCCCCAGTCAAGTTTTCCTGAAGAGATTTTCCACGGCTAAAATGTGTGAGGTGGGCAGCCGATGCAAGAATTGATTAATTTGAATAATTTTCTTTGATATCCAGTGACCTCGACCTCACTGGCTGGACTGGCGTTGTATCCAATCAACTCGGAATTTCCCTCAGAGTTTTCCCAGAGCCCCAGTGAAGTTTTCCTGGAGAGATTTTCCACGGCTAATAGGTGTGAGGTGGGCAGCCGAGGCAAGAATTGATTAATTCGAATAATTTTCATAGACATCCAGTGACCTCGACCTCACTGGCTGGACTGGCGTTGCATCCAATCAACTCGGAATTTCCGCAGAGTTTTCCCAGAGCCTCCAGTGAAGTTTTCCTGAAGAGATTTTCCACGGCTAATATGTGTGAGGTGGGCAGCCGATGCAAGAATTGATTAATTTGAATAATTTTCTTTGATATCCAGTGACCTCGTCCTCCCTGGCTGGACTGGCGTTGCATCCCATCAACTCGGAATTTCCCTCAGTGTTTTCCCAGAGCCCCCAGTGAAGTTTTCCTGAAGAGATTTTCCACGGCTAATAGGTGCGAGATGGGCAGCTGAGGCAAGAATTGATTAATTCGAATAATTTTCTTTGATATCCAGTGACATCGACCTCACTGGCTGGACTGGCGTTGCATCCAATCAACTCGGAATTTCCCTCAGAGTTTTACCAGAGCCCCAGTGAAGTTTTCCTGAAGAGATTTTCCACGGCTAATATGTGTGAGGTGGGCAGCCGATGCAAGAATTGATTAATTCGAATAATTTTCTTTGATATCCAGTGACATCGACCTCACTGGCTGGACTGGCGTTGCATCCAATCAACTCGGAATTTCCTCAGAGTTTTCCCAGAGCCCCAGTGAAGTTTTCCTGAAGAGATTTTCCACGGCTAATATGTGTGAGGTGGGCAGCCGATGCAAGAATTGATTAATTTGAATAATTTTCTTTGATATCCAGTGACATCGACCTCACTGGCTGGACTGGCGTTGCATCCAATCAACTCGGAATTTCCCTCAGAGTTTTCCCAGAGCCCCCAGTTAAGTTTTCCTGAAGAGATTTTCCACGGCTAATAGGTGCGAGATGGGCAGCCGAGGCAAGAATTGATTAATTCTAATAATTTTCTTTGATATCCAGTGACATCGACCTCACTGGCTGGACTGGCGTTGCATCCAATCAACTCGGAATTTCCCTCAGAGTTTTCCCAGAGCCCCCAGTGAAGTTTTCCTGAAGAGATTTTCCACGGCTAAAATGTGTGAGGTGGGCAGCCGATGCAAGAATTGATTAATTTGAATAATTTTCTTTGATATCCAGTGACCACGACCTCACTGGCTGGACTGGCGTTGCATCCAATCAACTCGGAATTTCCTCAGAGTTTTCCCAGAGCCCCCAGTTAAGTTTTCCTGAAGAGATTTTCCACGGCTAATAGGTGCGAGATGGGCAGCCGAGGCAAGAATTGATTAATTCGAATAATTTTCTTTGATATCCAGTGACATCGACCTCACTGGCTGGACTGGCGTTGCATCCAATCATCTCGGAATTTCCCTCAGAGTTTTCCCAGAGCCCCCAGTGAAGTTTTCCTGAAGAGATTTTCCACGGCTAAAATGTGAGGTGGGCAGCCGATGCAAGAATTGATTAATTTGAATAATTTTCTTTGATATCCAGTGACCTCGACCTCACTGGCTGGACTGGCGTTGTATCCAATCAACTCGGAATTTCCCTCAGAGTTTTCCCAGAGCCCCAGTGAAGTTTTCCTGGAGAGATTTTCCACGGCTAATAGGTGTGAGGTGGGCAGCCGAGGCAAGAATTGATTAATTCGAATAATTTTCATAGACATCCAGTGACCTCGACCTCACTGGCTGGACTGGCGTTGCATCCAATCAACTCGGAATTTTCCGCAGAGTTTTCCCAGAGCCTCCAGTGAAGTTTTCCTGAAGAGATTTTCCACGGCTAATATGTGTGAGGTGGGCAGCCGATGCAAGAATTGATTAATTCGAATAATTTTCTTTGATATCCAGTGACCTCGACCTCACTGGCTGGACTGGCGTTGCATCCAATCAACTCGGAATTTCCCTCAGAGTTTTCCCAGAGCCCCCAGTGAAGTTTTCCTGAAGAGATTTTCCACGGCTAATAGGTGTGAGATGGGCAGCCGAGGCAAGAATTGATTAATTCGAATAATTTTCTTTGATATCCAGTGACATCGACCTCACTGGCTGGAGTGGCGTTGCATCCAATCAACTCGGAATTTCCCTCAGAGTTTTCCCAGAGCCCCCAGTGAAGTTTTCCTGAAGAGATTTTCCACGGCTAATATGTGTGAGGTGGGCAGCCGATGCAAGAATTGATTAATTCGAATAATTTTCTTTGATAACCGGTGACGTCGACCTCACTGGCTGGACTGGCGTTGCATCCAATCAACTCGGAATTTCCCTCAGAGTTTTCCCAGAGCCCCCAGTGAAGTTTTCCTGAAGAGATTTTCCACGGCTAATATGTGTGAGGTGGGCAGCCGATGCAAGAATTGATTAATTTGAATAATTTTCTTTGATATCCAGTGACATCGACCTCACTGGCTGGACTGGCGTTGCATCCAATCAACTCGGAATTTCCTCAGAGTTTTCCCAGAGCCCCAGTGAAGTTTTCCTGAAGAGATTTTCCACGGCTAATGTGTGTGAGGTGGGCAGCAAAAGCAAGAATTGATTAATTTGAATAATTTTCTTTGATATCCAGTGACCTCGACCTCACTGGCTGGACTGGCGTTGCATCCAATCAACTCGGAATTTCCTCAGAGTTTTCCCAGAGCCCCAGTGAAGTTTTCCTGAAGAGATTTTCCACGGCTAATAGGTGCGAGATGGGCAGCCGCGGCAAAAATTATTATTTCGCAATATTTTCATTAATATCCAGTGACCTCGACCTCACTGGCTGGACTGGCGTTGCATCCAATCAACCCGGAATTTCCCTCAGAGTTTTCCCAGAGACCCCAGTGAAGTTTTCCTGAAGAGGTTTTCCACGGCTAATAGGTGCGAGGTGGGCAGCCGCGGCAAAAAATTATTATTTCGCAATATTTTCATTAATATCCAGTGACCTCGACCTCACTGGCTGGACTGGCGTTGCATCCAATCAACTCGGAATTTCCCTCAGAGTTTTCCCAGAGCCCCCAGTGAAGTTTTCCTGGAGAGATTTTCCACGGCTAATAGGTGTGAGGTGGGCGGCCGAGGCAAGAATTGATTAATTCGAATAATTTTCATTAATATCCAGTGATCTCGACCTCACTGGCTGGACTGGCGTTGCATCCAATCAACTCGGAATTTCCCTCAGAGTTTTCCCAGAGACCCCAGTGAAGTTTTCCTGAAGAGGTTTTCCACGGCTAATAGGTGCGAGGTGGGCAGCCGCGGCAAAAATTATTATTTCGCAATATTTTCATTAATATCCAGTGACCTCGACCTCACTGGCTGGACTGGCGTTGCATCCAATCAACTCGGAATTTCCCTCAGAGTTTTCCCAGAGCCCCAGTGAAGTTTTCCTGAGAGATTTTCCACGGCTAATAGGTGTGAGGTGGGCGGCCGAGGCAAGAATTGATTAATTCGAATAATTTTCATTAATATCCAGTGATCTCGACCTCACTGGCTGGACTGGCGTTGCATCCAATCAACTCGGAATTTCCCTCAGAGTTTTCCCAGGACCGCCAGTGAAGCTTTCCTGGAGAGGTTTTCCACGGCTAATATGTGCGTGGTGGGCAGCCGCGGCAAAAATTATTATTTCGCAATATTTTCATTAATATCCAGTGACCTCGACCTCACTGGCTGGACTGGCGTTGCATCCAATCAACTTGGCGTTTCCCCCAGAGTCTTCCCTCACGCCCCAGCGTAGTGTTCCTGGCGAGGTTTTCCACGGCTAATAGGTGCGAGGTGGGCAGCCGCGGCAAAAATTATTATTTCGAAATATTTTCATTAATATCCAGTGACCTCGACCTCACTGGCTGGACTGGCGATGCATCCAATCAACTCGGAATTTCCTCAGAGTTTTCCCAGAGACCCCAGTGAAGTTTTCCTGAAGAGGTTTTCCACGGCTAATAGGTGCGAGGTGGGCAGCCGCGGCAAAAAATTATTATTTCGCAATATTTTCATTAATATCCAGTGACCACGACCTCACTGGCTGGACTGGCGTTGCATCCAATCAACTCGGAATTTCCCTCAGAGTTTTCCCAGAGCCCCCAGTGAAGTTTTCCTGAAGAGATTCTCCACGGCTAATAGGTGCGAGATGGGCAGCCGCGGCAAAAAATTATTATTTCGCAATATTTTCATTAATATCCAGTGACCTCGACCTCACTGGCTGGACTGGCGTTGCATCCAATCAACCCGGAATTTCCCTCAGAGTTTTCCCAGAGCCTCCAGTGAAGTTTTCCTGAAGAGGTTTTCCACGGCAAATAGGTGCGAGGTGGGCAGCCGAGGCAAAAAAATATTAATTTGCAATATTTTCATTAATATCCAGTAGACTGGCCCAGATTACTATGGGGAGAAAAAAATGTTGTGGAATTCCACGGGGCACCCCCCAGAATTGTGTCTTTGGGTGAGAAAATCAATCTCTGAAAATTTCAGCTCAATCGCTTGTTGCATAAGCTGGCGCATTTGATTTGAAGTTTGTATGGGGATTTCAGCCAAAATGTATAGGAAAATACACCTCCGTCACTCATTCGATATGGAAATTGGTTCAGATTGCTCGATTGACCTCAGAATTGCAAAAACGGCAGTTGGTATGCTACAGAACAATTTCACAGAATTGCATGATGATTAAATGAACTTTGATATAATTTTCGGCTGATTTATTAGGAGCTGATTTGTGTATTTTTGGGTTTTTTGGTCGAATCGCATCAGCCGAAACCTATATACAAGTTCATTTAATCATCATACAATGTTCTGTGCAATTGTTCTGTAGCATACCAACTGCCGTATTTGCAATTCTGAGGTCAATCGAGCAATCAGAACCAATTTCCAGATCGAATAAGTGACGGAGGTGTATTTTCCTATACATTTTGGCTGAAATCCCCATACAAACTTCAAATCAAATGCGCCAGCTTATGCAACAAGCGATTGAGCTGAAATTTTCAGAGATTGATTTTCTCATCCAAAGACACAATCCTGGGGAGTGCCCCGTGGAATTAGACAACTTTTTGTTTCCTGGGCCAGTCTAATATCCAGTGACCTCGACCTCACTGGCTGGACTGGCGTTGCATCCAATCAACTCGGAATTTCCCTCAAAGTTTTCCCAGAGCCCCCAGCGAAGTTTTCCTGAAGAGGTTTTCCACGGCTAGTAGGTGCGAGGTGGGCAGCCGAGGCAAGAATTGATTAATTCGAATAATTTTCCTTAATATCCAGTGACCTCGACCTCACTGGCTGGACTGGCGTTGCATCCAATCAACTCGGAATTTCCCTCAGAGTTTTCCCAGAGACCCCAGTGAAGTTTTCCTGAAGAGGTTTTCCACGGCTAATAGGTGCGAGGTGGGCAGCCGCGGCAAAAAATTATTATTTCGCAATATTTTCATTAATATCCAGTGACCTCGACCTCACTGGCTGGACTGGCGTTGCATCCAATCAACTCGGAATTTCCCTCAGAGTTTTCCCAGAGACCCCAGTGAAGTTTTCCTGAAGAGGTTTTCCGCGGCTAATAGGTGCGAGGTGGGCAGCCGCGGCAAAAATTATTATTTCGCAATATTTTCATTATTATCCAGTGTCCTCGACCTCACTGGCTGGTCTGGCGTTGCATCCAATCAACTCGGAATTTCCCTCAGAGTTTTCCCAGAGCCCCCAGTGAAGTTTTCCTGAAGAGATTTTCCACGGCTAATATGTGAGGTGGGCAGCCGATGCAAGAATTGATTAATTTGAATAATTTTCTTTGATATCCAGTGACCGCGACCTCACTGGCTGGACTGGCGTTGCATCCAATCAACTCGGAATTTTCCTCAGAGTTTTCCCAGAGCCCCAGTGAAGTTTTCCTGAAGAGATTTTCCACGGCTAATAGGTGCGAGGTGGGCAGCCGAGGCAAGAATTGATTAATTCGAATAATTTTCATAGACATCCAGTGACCTCGACCTCACTGGCTGGACTGGCGTTGCATCCAATCAACTCGGAATTTCCTCAGAGTTTTCCCAGAGCCCCAGTGAAGTTTTCCTGAAGAGATTTTCCACGGCTAATAGGTGTGAGGTGGGCAGCCGAGGCAAGAATTGATTAATTCGAATAATTTTCATTGACATCCAGTGACCTCGACCTCACTGGCTGGACTGGCGTTGCATCCAATCAACTCGGAATTTCCCTCAGAGTTTTCCCAGAGCCCCCAGTGAAGTTTTCCTGAAGAGATTTTCCACGGCTAATATGTGAGGTGGGCAGCCGATGCAAGAATTGATTAATTTGAATAATTTTCTTTGATATCCAGTGACATCGACCTCACTGGCTGGACTGGCGTTGCATCCAATCAACTCGGAATTTTCCTCAGAGTTTTCCCAGAGCCCCAGTGAAGTTTTCCTGAAGAGATTTTCCACGGCTAATATGTGTGAGGTGGGCAGCCGAGGCAAGAATTGATTAATTCGAATAATTTTCTTTGATATCCAGTGACCTCGACCTCACTGGCTGGACTGGCGTTGCATCCAATCAACTCGGAATTTCCCTCAGAGTTTTCCCAGAGCCCCCAGTGAAGTTTTCCTGAAGAGATTTTCCACGGCTAATGTGTGTGAGGTGGGCAGCAAAAGCAAGAATTGATTAATTTGAATAATTTTCATTAATATCCAGTGACCTCGACCTCACTGGCTGGACTGGCGTTGCATCCAATCAACTCGGAATTTCCTCAGAGTTTTCCCAGAGCCCCCAGTGAAGTTTTCCTGGAGAGATTTTCCACGGCTAATAGGTGTGAGGTGGGCAGCCGAGGCAAGAATTGATTAATTCGTATAATTTTCATTGACATCCAGTGACCTCGACCTCACTGGCTGGACTGGCGTTGCATCCAATCAACTCGGAATTTCCCTGCAGAGTTTTCCCAGAGCCCCCAGTGAAGTTTTCCTGAAGAGATTTTCCACGGCTAATATGTGTGAGGTGGGCAGCCGATGCAAGAATTGATTAATTTGAATAATTTTCTTTGATATCCAGTGACATCGACCTCACTGGCTGGACTGGCGTTGCATCCAATCAACTCGGAATTTTCCTCAGAGTTTTCCCAGAGCCCCAGTGAAGTTTTTTCCTGAAGAGATTTTCCACGGCTAATATGTGCGAGGTGGGCAGCCGATGCAAGAATTGATTAATTTGAATAATTTTGATTAATATCCAGTGACCTCGACCTCACTGGCTGGACTGGCGTTGCATCCAATCAACTCGGAATTTCCCTCAGAGTTTTCCCAGAGCCCCCAGTGAAGTTTTCCTGGAGAGATTTTCCACGGCTAATAGGTGCGAGGCGGGCAGCCGAGGCAAGAATTGATTAATTCGAATAATTTTCATTGATATCCAGTGACCTCGACCTCACTGGCTGGACTGGCGTTGCATCCAATCAACTCGGAATTTCCCTCAGAGTTTTCCCAGAGCCCCCAGTGAAGTTTTCCTGGAGAGATTTTCCACGGCTAATAGGTGTGAGGTGGGCAGCCGAGGCAAGAATTGATTAATTCGAATAATTTTCATTGACATCCAGTGACCTCGACCTCACTGGCTGGACTGGCGTTGCATCCAATCAACTCGGAATTTCCCTCAGAGTTTTCCCAGAGCCCCCAGTGAAGTTTTCCTGAAGAGATTTTCCACGGCTAATATGTGTGAGGTGGGCAGCCGATGCAAGAATTGATTAATTTGAATAATTTTCTTTGATATCCAGTGACATCGACCTCACTGGCTGGCCCGGCGTTGCATCCAATCAACTCGGAATTTCCCTCAGAGTTTTCCCAGAGCCCCCAGTGAAGTTTTCCTGAAGAGATTTTCCACGGCTAATATGTGTGAGGTGGGCAGCAGATGCAAGAATTGATTAATTTGAATAATTGTCTTTGATATCCAGTGACACCGACTTCACTGGCTGGACTGGCGTTGCATCCAATCAACTCGGAATTTCCCTCAGAGTTTTCCCAGAGCCCCCAGTGAAGTTTTCCTGAAGAGATTTTCCACGGCTAATGTGTGTGAGGTGGGCAGCAAAAGCAAGAATTGATTAATTTGAATAATTTTCATTAATATCCAGTGACCTCGACCTCACTGGCTGGACTGGCGTTGCATCCAATCAACTCGGAATTTCCTCAGAGTTTTCCCAGAGCCCCCAGTGAAGTTTTCCTGGAGAGATTTTCCACGGCTAATAGGTGTGAGGTGGGCAGCCGAGGCAAGAATTGATTAATTCGTATAATTTTCATTGACATCCAGTGACCTCGACCTCACTGGCTGGACTGGCGTTGCATCCAATCAACTCGGAATTTCCCGCAGAGTTTTCCCAGAGCCCCCAGTGAAGTTTTCCTGAAGAGATTTTCCACGGCTAATATGTGTGAGGTGGGCAGCCGATGCAAGAATTGATTAATTTGAATAATTTTCTTTGATATCCAGTGGCATCGACCTCACTGGCGGGACTGGCGTTGCATCCAATCAACTCGGAATTTTCCTCAGAGTTTTCCCAGAGCCCCCAGTGAAGTTTTCCTGAAGAGATTTTCCACGGCTAATATGTGTGAGGTGGGCAGCCGATGCAAGAATTGATTAATTTGAATAATTTTCTTTGATATCCAGTGACCGCGACCTCACTGGCTGGACTGGCGTTGCATCCAATCAACTCGGAATTTCCCTCAGAGTTTTCCCAGAGACCCCAGTGAAGTTTTCCTGAAGAGGTTTTCCACGGCTAATAGGTGCGAGGTGGGCAGCCGCGGCAAAAATTATTATTTCGCAATATTTTCATTAATATCCAGTGACCTCGACCTCACTGGCTGGACTGGCGTTGCATCCAATCAACTCGGAATTTCCCTCAGAGTTTTCCCAGAGCCCCAGTGAAGTTTTCCTGGAGAGATTTTACACGGCTAATAGGTGTGAGGTGGGCAGCCGATGCAAGAATTGATTAATTTGAATAATTTTCTTTGATATCCAGTGACCACGACCTCACTGGCTGGACTGGCGTTGCATCAAAATAACTCGGAATTTCCCTCAGAGTTTTCCCAGAGCCCCCTGTGAAGTTTTCCTGAAGAGATTTTCCACGGCTAATTGGTGCGAGATGGGCAGCCGCGGCAAAAAATTATTATTTCGCAATATTTTCATTAATATCCAGAGACCGCGACCTCACTGGCTGGACTGGCGTTGCATCCAATCAACTCGGAATTTCCCTCAGAGTTTTCCCAGAGACCCCAGTGAAGTTTTCCTGAAGAGGTTTTCCACGGCTAATAGGTGCGAGGTGGGCAGCCGAGGCAAAAAATGATTAATTCGCAATATTTTCATTAATATCCAGTGACCCCGACCCCACTGGCTGGACTGGCGTTGCATCCAATCAACCCGGAATTTCCCTCAAAGTTTTCCCAGAACCCCCAGCGAAGTTTTCCTGAAGAGGTTTTCCACGGCTAATAGGTGCGAGGTGGGCAGCCGAGGCAAGAATTGATTAATTCGAATAATTTTCATTAATATCCAGTGACCTCGACCTCACTGGCTGGACTGGCGTTGCATCCAATCAACTCGGAATTTCCTCAGAGTTTTCCCAGAGACCCCAGTGAAGTTTTCCTGAAGAGGTTTTCCACGGCTAATAGGTGCGAGGTGGGCAGCCGCGGCAAAAATTATTATTTCGCAATATTTTCATTAATATCCAGTGACCTCGACCTCACTGGCTGGACTGGCGTTGCATCCAATCAACTCGGAATTTCCTCAGAGTTTTCCCAGAGACCCCAGTGAAGTTTTCCTGAAGAGGTTTTCCACGGCTAATAGGTGCGAGGTGGGCAGCCGCGGCAAAAAATTATTATTTCGCAATAATTTTCATTATTATCCAGTGACCTCGACCTCACTGGCTGGACTGGCGTTGCATCCAATCAACTCGGAATTTCCCTCAGAGTTTTCCCAGAGCCCCCAGTGAAGTTTTCCTGAAGAGATTTTCCACGGCTAATATGTGTGAGGTGGGCAGCCGATGCAAGAATTGATTAATTTGAATAATTTTCTTTGATATCCAGTGCCCGCGACCTCACTGGCTGGACTGGCGTTGCATGCAATCAACTCGGAATTTTCCTCAGAGTTTTCCCAGAGCCCCCAGTGAAGTTTTCCTGAAGAGATTTTCCACGGCTAATAGGTGCGAGGTGGGCAGCCGAGGCAAGAATTGATTAATTCGAATAATTTTCATTGATATCCAGTGACCTCGACCTCACTGGCTGGACTGGCGGTGCATCCAATCAACTCGGAATTTCCCTCAGAGTTTTCCCAGAGCCCCCAGTGAAGTTTTCCTGGAGAGATTTTCCACGGCTAATAGGTGTGAGGTGGACAGCCGAGGCAAGAATTGATTAATTCGAATAATTTTCATTGACATCCAGTGACCTCGACCTCACTGGCTGGAGTGGCGTCGCATCCAATCACCTCGGAGTTCTCCTCAGAGTTTTCCCAGAGCCCCCAGTGAAGTTTTCCTGAAGAGATTTTCCACGGCTAATATGTGTGAGGTGGGCAGCCGATGCAAGAATTGATTTATTTGAATAATTTTCTTTGATATCCAGTGACATCGACCTCACTGGCTGGACTGGCGTTGCATCCAATCAACTCGGAATTTTCCTCAGAGTTTTCCCAGAGCCCCCAGTGAAGTTTTCCTGAAGAGATTTTCCACGGCTAATATGTGTGAGGTGGGCAGCCGATGCAAGAATTGATTAATTTGAATAATTTTCTTTGATATCCAGTGACATCGACCTCACTGGCTGGACTGGCGTTGCATCCAATCAACTCGGAATTTCCCTCAGAGTTTTCCCAGAGCCCCCAGTGAAGTTTTCCTGAAGAGATTTTCCACGGCTAATGTGTGTGAGGTGGGCAGCCAAAGCAAGAATTGATTAATTTGAATAATTTTCATTAATATCCAGTGACCTCGACCTCACTGGCTGGACTGGCGTTGCATCCAATCAACTCGGAATTTCCCTCAGAGTTTTCCCAGAGCCCCCAGTGAAGTTTTCCTGGAGAGATTTTCCACGGCTAATAGGTGTGAGGTGGGCAGCCGAGGCAAGAATTGATTAATTCGTATAATTTTCATTGACATCCAGTGACCTCGACCTCACTGGCTGGACTGGCGTTGCATCCAATCAACTCGGAATTTCCGCAGAGTTTTCCCAGAGCCCCCAGTGAAGTTTTCCTGAAGAGATTTTCCACGGCTAATATGTGTGAGGTGGGCAGCCGATGCAAGAATTGATTAATTTGAATAATTTTCTTTGATATCCAGTGACATCGACCTCACTGGCTGGACTGGCGTTGCATCCAATCAACTCGGAATTTTCCTCAGAGTTTTCCCAGAGCCCCCAGTGAAGTTTTCCTGAAGAGATTTTCCACGGCTAATATGTGTGAGGTGGGCAGCCGATGCAAGAATTGATTAATTTGAATAATTTTCTTTGATATCCAGTGACATCGACCTCACTGGCTGGACTGGCATTGCATCCAATCAACTCGGAATTTCCCTCAGAGTTTTCCCAGAGCCCCCAGTGAAGTTTTCCTGGAGAGATTTTCCACGGCTAATAGGTGCGAAGTAGGCAGCCGAGGCAAAAATTGATTAATTCGAATAATTTTCATTAATATCCGGTGACCTCGACCTCACTGGCTGGACTGGCGTTGCATCCAATCAACTCGGAATTTCCCTCAGAGTTTTTCCAGAGCACCCAGTGAAGTTTTCCTGGAGAGATTTTACACGGCTAATAGGTGTGAGGTGGGCAGCCGAGGCAAGAATTGATTAATTCGAATAATTTTCATTGACATCCAGTGACCTCGACCTCACTGGCTGGAGTGGCGTTGCATCCAATCAACTCGGAATTTCCCTCAGAGTTTTCCCAGAGCCCCCAGTGAAGTTTTCCTGAAGAGATTTTCCACGGCTAATATGTGTGAGGTGGGCAGCCGATGCAAGAATTGATTAATTTGAATAATTTTCTTTGATATCCAGTGACATCGACCTCACTGGCTGGACTGGCGTTGCATCCAATCAACTCGGAATTTTCCTCAGAGTTTTCCCAGAGCCCCCAGTGAAGTTTTCCTGAAGAGATTTTCCACGGCTAATATGTGTGAGGTGGGCAGCCGATGCAAGAATTGATTAATTTGAATAATTTTCTTTGATATCCAGTGACATCGACCTCACTGGCTGGACTGGCGTTGCATCCAATCAACTCGGAATTTCCCTCAGAGTTTTCCCAGAGCCCCAGTGAAGTTTTCCTGAAGAGATTTTCCACGGCTAATGTGTGTGAGGTGGGCAGCAAAAGCAAGAATTGATTAATTTGAATAATTTTCATTAATATCCAGTGACCTCGACCTCACTGGCTGGACTGGCGTTGCATCCAATCAACTCGGAATTTCCCTCAGAGTTTTCCCAGAGCCCCCAGTGAAGTTTTCCTGGAGAGATTTTCCACGGCTAATAGGTGTGAGGTGGGCAGCCGAGGCAAGAATTGATTAATTCGTATAATTTTCATTGACATCCAGTGACCTCGACCTCACTGGCTGGACTGGCGTTGCATCCAATCAACTCGGAATTTCCCGCAGAGTTTTCCCAGAGCCCCCAGTGAAGTTTTCCTGAAGAGATTTTCCACGGCTAATATGTGTGAGGTGGGCAGCCGATGCAAGAATTGATTAATTTGAATAATTTTCTTTGATATCCAGTGACATCGACCTCACTGGCTGGACTGGCGTTGCATCCAATCAACTCGGAATTTTCCTCAGAGTTTTCCCAGAGCCCCAGTGAAGTTTTCCTGAAGAGATTTTCCACGGCTAATATGTGTGAGGTGGGCAGCCGATGCAAGAATTGATTAATTTGAATAATTTTCTTTGATATCCAGTGACATCGACCTCACTGGCTGGACTGGCGTTGCATCCAATCAACTCGGAATTTCCCTCAGAGTTTTCCCAGAGCCCCCAGTGAAGTTTTCCTGGAGAGATTTTCCACGGCTAATAGGTGTGAGGTGGGCAGCCGAGGCAAGAATTGATTAATTCGAATAATTTTCATTGACATCCAGTGACCTCGACCTCACTGGCTGGACTGGCGTTGTATCCAATCAACTCGGAATTTCCCTCAGAGTTTTCCCAGAGCCCCCAGTGAAGTTTTCCTGGAGAGATTTTCCACGGCTAATAGGTGCGAGATGGGCAGCCGAGGCAAGAATTGATTAATTCGAATAATTTTCTTTGATATCCAGTGACATCGACCTCACTGGCTGGACTGGCGTTGCATCCAATCAACTCGGAATTTCCCTCAGAGTTTTCCCAGAGCCCCCAGTGAAGTTTTCCTGAAGAGATTTTCCACGGCTAATGTGTGTGAGGTGGGCAGCAAAAGCAAGAATTGATTAATTTGAATAAGATCCATTAATATCCAGGGACCTCGACCTCGCTGGCTGCACTGGCGTTGCATCCAATCAACTCGGAATTTCCCTCAGAGTTTTCCCAGAGCCCCAGTGAAGTTTTCCTGGAGAGATTTTCCACGGCTAATGTGTGTGAGGTGGGCAGCAAAAGCAAGAATTGATTAATTTGAATAATTTTCATTAATATCCAGTGACCTCGACCTTACTGGCTGGACTGGCGTTGCATCCAATCAACCCGGAATTTCCTCAGAGTTTTCCCAGAGACCTCAGTGAAGTTTTCCTGAAAAGGTTTTCCACGGCTAATAGGTGCGAGGTGGGCAGCCGCGGCAAAAAATTATTATTTCGCAATATTTTCATTAATATCCAGTGACCTCGACCTCACTGGCTGGACTGGCGTTGCATCCAATCAACTCGGAATTTCCCTCAGAGTTTTCCCAGAGCCCCCAGTGAAGTTTTCCTGAAGAGATTTTCCACGGCTAATAGGTGCGAGGTGGGCAGCCGAGGCAAAAAATGATTAATTCGCAATATTTTCATTAATATCCAGTGACCTCGACCTTACTGGCTGGACTGGCGTTGCATCCAATCAACTCGGAATTTCCCTCAGAGTTTTCTCAGAACACCCAGTGAAGTTTTCCTGTTGAGGTTTTCCACGGCTAATAAGTGCGAAGAGGGCAGACGAGGCAAAAATTTATTAATTCGAATAATTTTCATTAATATCCAGTGACCTCGACCTCCCTGGCTGGACTGGCGTTGCATCCAATCAACTTGGAATTTCCCACAGAGTTTTCCCAGAGCCCCCAGTGAAGTTTTCCTGAATAGATTTTCCAAGGCTAATAGGTGCGAAGAGGGCAGCCGAGGCAAAAAATGATTAATTCGCAATATTTTCATTGGTTTATCCAGTGACCTCGACCTCACTGGCTGGACTGGCGTTGCATCCAATCAACTCGGAATTTCCCTCAGAGTTTTCCCAGAGACCCCAGTGAAGTTTTTCTGAAGAGGTTTTCCACGGCTAATAGGTGCGAGGTGGGCAGCCGAGGCAAGAATTGATTAATTCGAATAATTTTCCTTAATATCCAGTGACCTCGACCTCACTGGCTGGACTGGCGTTGCATCCAATCAACTCGGAATTTCCCTCAGAGTTTTCCCAGAGCCCCCAGTGAAGTTTTCCTGGAGAGATTTTCCACGGCTAATAGGTGTGAGGTGGGCAGCGATGCAAGAATTGATTAATTTGAATAATTTTCTTTGATATCCAGTGACCTCGACCTCACTGGCTGGACTGGCGTTGCATCCAATCGACTGGGAGTTTCCCTCCGAGGGATCCCCGATCCCCCCGTGAGGGCGTCCTGAATAGATTTTCCACGGCTAAGAGGTGCGAGATGGGCAGCCGAGGCAAGAATTGATTAATTCGAATAATTTTCTTTGATATCCAGTGACATCGACCTCACTGGCTGGACTGGCGTTGCATCCAATCAACTCGGAATTTCCTCAGAGTTTTCCCAGAGCCCCAGTGAAGTTTTCCTGAAGAGATTTTCCACGGCTAATAGGTGTGAGGTGGGCAGCCGAGGCAAGAATTGATTAATTCGAATAATTTTCATTTGCAGCCAGTGACCTCGACCTCACTGGCTGGAGTGGCGTTGCATCCAATCAACTCGGAATTTCCCTCAGAGTTTTCGCAGAGCCCCAGTGAAGTTTTCCTGGAGAAATTTTCCACGGCTAATAGGTGCGAGGTGATTAATTCGAATAATTTTTATTAATGGCCATTGACCTCGACCTCACTGGCTGGACTGGCGTTGCATCCAATCAACTTGGAATTTCCTCAAAGTTTTCCCAGAACCCCCAGCGAAGTTTTCCTGAAGAGGTTTTCCACGGCTAATAGGTGCGAGGTGGGCAGCCGAGGCAAGAATTGATTAATTCGAATAATTTTCCTTAATATCCAGTGACCTCGACCTCACTGGCTGGACTGGCGCTGCATCCAATCAACTCGGAATTTCCTCAGAGTTTTCCCAGAGCCCCAGTGAAGTTTTCCTGAAGAGATTTTCCACGGCTAATGTGTGAGGTGGGCAGCAAAAGCAAGAATTGATTAATTCGAATAATTTTCAATAATATCCAGTGACCTCGACCTCACTGGCTGGACTGGCGTTGCATCCAATCAACCCGGAATTTCCTCAAAGTTTTCCCCAAAACCCCAGCGAAGTTTTCCTGAAGAGATTTTCCACGGCTAATAGATGTGAGGTGGGCAGCCGAGGCAAGAATTGATTAATTCGAATAATTTTCCTTAATATCCAGTGACCTCGACCTCACTGGCTGGACTGGCGTTGCATCCAATCAACTCGGAATGTCCCTCAGAGTTTTCCCAGAGACCCCAGAGAGGATTTCTCGAAGAGCTCCTCCACGGCTAAAAAGTGCGGGGGGGGCAGCCGAGGCAAAAATGATTAATTCGCAATATTTTCATTAATATCCAGTGACCCCCACCTCACTGGCTGGACTGGCGTTGCATCCAATCAACTCGGAATTTCCCTCAGAGTTTTCCCAGAGCACCCAGTGAAGTTTTCCTTTAGAGGTTTTCCACGGCTAATAGGTGCGAGGTGGGCAACCGAGGCAAAAAATGATGAATTCGCAATCATTTCAATCAGCAATTCATTAATATCCAGTAACCTCGACCTCATTGGCTGGACTGGCGTTGCATCCAATCAACTCGGAATTTCCCTCAAAGTTTTCTCAGAACCCCCAGTGAAGTTTACCTGAATAAGTTCCTCCGGGAATTCCTCCGGAAGTTCCTCCAGGAATTCCACTGGAAGTTCTTCCGGGAATTCCTCCGGAAGTTCCTCCAGGAATCCACTGGAAGTTTCTTCAGGAATTCCTCCGGTAGTTCCTCCAGAAATTCCTCTGGAAGCTCCTCCAGGAATTGCTCTGGAAGTTTCTCCAGAAGTTCCTCCGGAAGTTCCTTCAGGAATTCCTCTGGAAGATCCTCCAGGAATTCCTCCGAAGTTCCTCCGGAAGTTCCTCCGGAAGTTCCTCCGAAAGTTCTTTCAGAAGTTCATCCGGAAGTTCCTCCGGAAGTTCCTCGGAAGTTCCTCGGAGGAATTCCTGAGGAACTTCCGGAGGAATTCGGAGGAACTTCCGGAGGAACTTCCGGAGGAACTTCCGGAGGAATTCCGGAGGAACTTCCGGAGGAATTCCGGAGGAACTTCGGAGGAATTCGGAGGAACTTCCGGAGGAATTCGGAGGAACTTCCGAGGAATTCGGAGGAACTTCCGGAGGAATTCCCGGAGGAACTTCCGGAGGAACTTCCGGAGGAATTTCCGGAGGAACTCCCGGAGGAATTCCGGAGGAACTTCCGGAGGAATTCCTGGAGGAACTTCCGAGGAATTCCTGGAGGAACTTCCGGAGGAATTCCCGGAGGAACTTCCGGAGGAATTCCCGGAGGAACTTCCGGAGGAATTCCCGGAGGAACTTCCGGAGGAATTCCCGGAGGAACTTCCGGAGGAATTCCCGGAGGAACTTCCGGAGGAATTCCCGGAGGAACTTCCGGAGGAATTCCGGAGGAACTTCCGGAGGAATTCCCGGAGGAACTTCCGGAGGAATTCGGAGGAATTCCCGGAGGAACTTCCGGAGAAATTCAGGAGGAACTTCCGGAGGAATTCCGGAGGAACTTCCGGAGGAATTCCAGGAGGAACTTCCGGAGGAATTCCGGAGGAACTTCCGGAGGAATTCCGGAGGAACTTCCGGAGGAATTCCCGGAGGAACTTCCGAGGAACTTCCGGAAGAACTTCCGGAGGAATTCCCGGAGGAACTTCCGGAGGAATTCCCGGAGGAACTTCCGGAGGAATTCCGGAGGAACTTCCGGAGGAATTCGGAGGAACTTCCGGAGGAATTCCGGAGGAACTTCGGAGGAATTCCGGAGGAACTTCGGAGGAATTCCCGGAGGAACTTCGGAGGAATTCCCGGAGGAACTTCCGGAGGAATTCCGGAGGAACTTCCGGAAGAATTCCCGGAGGAACTTCCGGATAAATTCTCGGAAGAACTTCGGAGGAATTCGGAGGAACTTCCGGAGGAATTCCGGAGGAACTTCCGGAGGAATTCCCGGAGGAACTTCCGGAGGAATTCCGGAGGAATTCGGAGGAACTTCGGAGAAATTCGGAGGAACTTCCGGAGGAATTCCCGGAGGAACTTCGGAGGAATTCCGGAGGAACTTCCGGAGGAATTCCGGAGGAACTTCCGGAGGAACTTCGGAAGAACTTCCGGAGGAACTTCCGGAAGAACTTCGGAGGAATTCCGGAGGAACTTCCGGAGGAATTCCGGAGGAACTTCGGAGGAATTCCGGAGGAACTTCCGGAGGAATTCCCGGAGGAACTTCGGAGGAATTCCCGGAGGAACTTCGGAGGAATTCGGAGGAACTTCCGGAGGAATTCCCGGAGGAACTTCCGAGGAATTCGGAGGAACTTCCGGAGGAATTCCGGAGGAACTTCCGGAGGAATTCCCGGAGGAACTTCCGGAGGAATTCGGAGGAACTTCGGAGGAATTCCCGGAGGAACTTCCGGAGGAATTCCGGAGGAACTTCCGGAGGAATTCGGAGGAACTTCGGAGGAATTCGGAGGAACTTCGGAGGAATTCCCGGAGGAATTCGGAGGAACTTCCGGAGAAATTCCGGAGGAACTTCCGGAGGAATTCCCGGAGGAACTTCCGGAAGAATTCCCGGAGGAACTTCCGGATAAATTCTCGGAAGAACTTCCGGAGGAATTCCCGGAGGAACTTTCGGAAAAATTCCCGGAGGAACTTCCGGAGGAATTCCCGGAGGAATTCCCGGAGGAACTTCCGGAGGAATTCCCGGAGGAACTTCCGGAGGAATTCCGGAGAACTTCTGGAGGAATTCCCGGAGGAACTTCTGGAGGAATTCCCGGAGGAACTTCCGGAGGAATTCCCGGAGGAACTTCCGGAGGAATTCCCGGAGGAACTTCAGGAGGAATTCCTGGAGGAACTACCGGAGGAATTCCTGGAGGAACTTCCAGTGGAATTCCTGGAGGAACTTCCGAAGAAATTCCCGGAGGAACTTCCAGTGGAATTCCCGGAGGAACTTCCGGAGGAATTCCAGGAGGAACTTCCGGAGGAATTCCCGGAGGAACTTCCGGAGGAATTCCAGGAGGAACTTCCGGAGGAATTCCCGGAGGAACTTCCGGAGGAATTCCCGGGGGAACTTCCGGAGGAATTCCCGGGGGAACTCCCGGGGGAATTCCGGGGGGAACTTCCGGGGGAATTCCGGAGGAACTTCCGGAGGAATTCCCGGAGGAACTTCCGGAGGAATTCCCGGAGGAACTTCCGGAGGAATTCCCGGAGGAACTTCCGGAGGAATTCCCGGAGGAACTTCCGGAGGAACTTCCGGAGGAACTTCCGGAGGAACTTCCGGAGGATCTTCCGGAGGAACTTCCGGAGGAACTTCCGGAGGAACTTCCGGAGGAACTTCCGGAGGAACTTCCGGAGGAACTTCCGGAGGAACTTCTGGAGGAACTTCCGGAGGAACTTCCGGAGGAACTTCCGGAGGAACTTCCGGAGGAACTTCCGGAGGAACTTCCGGAGGAACTTCCGGAGGAACTTCCGGAGGAACTTCCTGGGGTACTTCCGGAGGAACTTCTGGAGGAACTTCCGGAGGAACTTCCGGAGGAACTTCGGAGGAACTTCCGGAGGAACTTCGGAGGAACTTCCGGAGGAACTTCGGAGGAACTTCCGGAGGAACTTCGGAGGAACTTCCGGAGGAACTTCCGGAGGAACTTCCGGAGGAACTTCCGGAGGAACTTCCGGAGGAACTTCGGAGGAACTTCCGGAGGAACTTCCGGAGGAACTTCCGGAGGAACTTCCGGAGGAACTTCGGAGGAATTCCGGAGGAACTTCCGGAGGAATTCGGAGGAACTTCCGGAGGAATTCCAGGAGGAACTTCCGGAGGAATTCCGGAGGAACTTCCGGAGGAATTCGGAGGAACTTCCGGAGGAATTCCCGGAGGAACTTCCGGAGGAATTCGGAGGAACTTCCGGAGGAATTCGGAGGAACTTCCGGAGGAATTCCGGAGGAACTTCCGGAGGAATTTCCGGAGGAACTTCCGGAGGTATTCCCGGAGGAACTTCCGGAGGAATTCCCGGAGGAACTTCCGGAGGAATTCCCGAAGGAACTTCTGGAGGAACTTCCGAGGGAATTCCTGGAGGAACTTCCGGAGGAAATCCTGGAGGAACTTCCGGAGGAATTCCTGGAGCAACTTCCGGAGGAATTCCTGGAGCAACTTCCGGAGGAACTTCTGGAGAAACTTCCAGAGGAATTCCTGGAGGAACTTCAGGAGGAATTCCTGGAGGAACTACCGGAGGAATTCCTGGAGGAACTTCCAGTGGAATTCCTGGAGGAACTTCCAGTGGAATTCCTGGCGGAACTTCCGGAGAAATTCCCGGAGGAACTTCCAGTGGAATTCCTGGAGGAACTCCCGGAGGAATTCCCGGAGGGACTTCTTCAGGAAAACTTCACTGGGGGTTCTGAGAAAACTTTGAGGGAAATTCCGGGTTGATTGGTGGCAACGCCAGTCCAGCCAGTGAGGTCGATGTCACAGCATATCAAAGAAAATTATTCGAATTAATCAATTCTTGCCTCGGCTGCCCACCTCACACCTATTAGCCGTGGAAAATCTCTTCAGGAAAACTTCACTGGGGGCTCTGGGAAAACTCTGAGGAAAATTTCGAGTTGATTGGATGCAACGCCAGTCCAGCCAGTGAGGTCGAGGTCACTGGATGTCTATGAAAATTATTCGAATTAATCAATTCTTGCCTCGGCTGCCCACCTCACACCTATTAGCCGTGGAAAATCTCTCCAGGAAAACTTCACTGGGTGCTCTGGGAAAACTCTGAGGGAAATTCCGAGTTGATTGGATGCAACGCCAGTCCAGCCAGTGAGGTCGAGGTCACTGGATGTCAAAGAAAATTATTCGAATTAATCAATTCTTGCCTCGGCTGCCCATCTCGCATCTATAAGCCGTGGCAAATCTCTCCAGGAAAACTTCACTGCGAGCTCTGGCAAAACTCTGAGGGAAACTCCGAGTTGAATGGCGGCAACGCCAGTCCAGCCAGTGAGGTCGATGTCACTGGATATCAAAGAAAATTATTCGAATTAATCAATTCTTGCCTCGGCTGCCCATCTCGCACCTATTAGCCGTGGAAAATCTCTTCAGGAAAACTTCACTGGGGGCTCTGGGAAAACTCTGAGGGAAATTCCGAGTTGATTGGATGCAACGCCAGTCCAGCCAGTGAGGTCGAGGTCACTGGATATCAATGAAAATTATTCGAATTAATCAATTCTTGCCTCGGCTGCCCACCTCACACATATTAGCCGTGGAAAATCTCTTCAGGAAAACTTCACTGGGGGCTCTGGGAAAACTCTGAGGGAAATTCCGAGTTGATTGGATGCAACGCCAGTCCAGCCAGTGAGGTCGAGGTCACTGGATATCAAAGAAAATTATTCGAATTAATCAATTCTTGCATCGGCTGCCCACCTCACACATATTAGCCGTGGAAAATCTCTCCAGGAAAACTTCACTGGGGGCTCTGGGAAAACTCTGAGGGAAATTCCGAGTTGATTGGATGCAACGCCAGTCCAGCCAGTGAGGTCGATGTCACTGGATATTAAAGAAAATTATTCGAATTAATCAATTCTTGCCTCGGCTGCCCATCTCGCACCTATTAGCCGTGGAAAATCTCTTCAGGAAAACTTCACTGGGGGCTCTGGGAAAACTTTGAGGGAAATTCCGAGTTGATTGGATGCAACGCCAGTCCAGCCAGTGAGGTCGAGGTCACTGGATGTCAATGAAAATTATTCGAATTAATCAATTCTTGCCTCGGCTGCCCACCTCACACCTATTAGCCGTGGAAAATCTCTCCAGGAAAACTTCACTGGGGATTCTGGGAAAACTCTGAGGGAAATTCCGAGTTGATTGGATGCAACGCCAGTCCAGCCAGTGAGGTCGAGGTCACTGGATGTCAATGAAAATAATTCGAATTAATCAATTCTTGCCTCGGCTGCCCACCTCACACCTATTAGCCGTGGAAAATCTCTCCAGGAAAACTTCACTGGGGGCTCTGGGAAAACTCTGAGGGAAATTCCGAGTTGATTGGATGCAACGCCAGTCCAGCCAGTGAGGTCGATGTCACTGGATATCAAAGAAAATTATTCGAATTAATCAATTCTTGCCTCGGCTGCCCACCTCGCACTTATTAGCCATGGAAAAGCTCTTTAGGAAAACTTCACTAGGGGTTCTGAGAATACTTTGAGAGCAATTCCGGGTTGATTGGATGCAACGCCAGTCCAGCCAGTGAGGTCGAGGTCACTGGAGATTAATGAAAATTATTCAAATTAATCAATTCTTGCTTTTGCTGCCCACCTCACACACATTAGCCGTGGAAAATCTCTTCAGGAAAACTTCACTGGGGGCTCTGGGAAAACTCTGAGGAAAATTCCGAGTTGATTGGATGCAACGCCAGTCCAGCCAGTGAGGTCGCGGTCACTGGATGTCAATGGAAATTATTCGAATTAATCAATTCTTGCCTCGGCTGCCCACCTCACACCTATTAGCCGTGGAAAATCTCTCCAGGAAAACTTCACTGGGGGCTCTGGGAAAACTCTGAGGGAAATTCCGAGTTGATTGGATGCAACGCCAGTCCAGCCAGTGAGGTCGAGGTCACTGGATGTCAATGAAAATTATTCGAATTAATCAATTCTTGCCTCGACTGCCCACCTGATACCTATTAGCCGTGGAAAATCTCTCCAGGAAAACTTCACTGTGGGCTATGGGAAAACTCCGAGCGCCATTACGAACTGATTGGCTGCACCCCCGGTCCACCCAGTGAGGTCGAGATCACTGGATGTCAATGAAAATTATTCGAATTAATCAATTCTTGCCTCGGCTGCCCACCTCACACCTATTAGCCGTGGAAAATCTCTCCAGGAAAACTTCACTGGGGGCTCTGGGAAAACTCTGAGGAAATTCCGAGTTGATTGGATGCAACGCCAGTCCAGCCAGTGAGGTCGAGGTCACTGGATATTAATGAAAATTATTCAAATTAATCAATTCTTGCTTTTGCTGCCCACCTCACACATTAGCCGTGGTAAATCTCTTCAGGAAAACTTCACTGGGGGCTCTGGGAAAACTCTGAGGGAAATTCCGAGTTGATTGGATGCAACGCCAGTCCAGCCAGTGAGGTCGAGGTCACTGGATATCAATGAAAATTATTCGAATTAATCAATTCTTGCCTCGGCTGCCCACCTCGCACATATTAACCGTGGAAAATCTCTCCAGGAAAACTTCACTGGGGGCTCTGGGAAAACTCTGAGAGAAATTCCGAGTTGATTGGATGCAACGCCAGTCCAGCCAGTGAGGTCGAGGTCACTGGATATTAATGAAAATTATTCAAATTAATCAATTCTTGCCTCGGCTGCCCACCTCACACATATTAGCCGTGGAAAATCTCTCCAGGAAAACTTCACTGGGGGCTCTGGGAAAACTCTGAGGGAAATTCCGAGTTGATTGGATGCAACGCCAGTCCAGCCAGTGAGGTCGAGGTCACTGGATATTAATGAAAATTATTCGAATTAATCAATTCTTGCCTTTGCTGCCCACCTCACACACATTAGCCGTGGAAAATCTCTTCAGGAAAACTTCACTGGGGGCTCTGGGAAAACTCTGAGGAAAATTCCGAGTTGATTGGATGCAACGCCAGTCCAGCCAGTGAGGTCGAGGTCACTGGATATTAATGGAAATCATTCGAATTAATCAATTCTTGCATCGGCTGCCCACCTCGCACCTATTAGCCGTGGAAAACCTCTTCAGGAAAACTTCGCTGGGGGCTCTGAAAAAACTCTGAGGGAAATTCCGAGTTGATTGGATGCAACGCCAGTCCAGCCAGTGAGGTCGAGGTCACTGGATATTAAGGAAAATTATTCGAATTAATCAATTCTTGCCTCGGCTGCGCACCCCGCACCTATTAGCCGTGGAAACCTCTTCAGGAAAACTTCGCTGGGGGTCCTGGGAAAACTTTGAGGGAAATTCCGGGTTGATTGGATGCAACGCCAGTCCAGCCAGTGAGGTGGGGTCACTGGATATTAATGAAAATATTGCAAATTAATCATTTTTTGCCTCGGCTGCCCACCTCACATCTATTAGCCGTGGAAAACCTCTTCAGGAAAACTTCACTGGGGGCTCTGGGAAAACTCTGAGGGAAATTCCGAGTTGATTGGATGCAACGCCAGTCCAGCCAGTGAGGTCGAGGTCACTGGATATTAATGAAAATATTGCGAAATAATAATTTTTTGCCGCGGCTGCCCACCTCGCACCTATTAGCCGTGGAAAACCTCTTCAGGAAAACTTCACTGGGGTCTCTGGGAAAACTCTGAGGGAAATTCCGAGTTGATTGGATGCAACGCCAGTCCAGCCAGTGAGGTCGAGGTCACTGGATATTAATGAAAATATTGCGAAATAATATTTTTTTGCCGCGGCTGCCCACCTCGCACCTATTAGCCGTGGAAAACCTCTTCAGGAAAACTTCACTGGGGGCTCTGGGAAAACTCTGAGGGAAATTCCGAGTTGATTGGATGCAACGCCAGTCCAGCCAGTGAGGTCGAGGTCACTGGATATTAATGAAAATTATTCGAATTAATCAATTCTTGCCTCGGCTGCCCACCTCGCACCTATTAGCCGTGGAAAACCTCTTCAGGAAAACTTCACTGGGGGCTCTGGGAAAACTCTGAGGGAAATTCCGAGTTGATTGGATGCAACGCCAGTCCAGCCAGTGAGGTCGAGGTCACTGGATATTAAGGAAAATTATTCGAATTAATCAATTCTTGCCTCGGCTGCCCACCTCGCACCTATTAGCCGTGGAAAATCTCTTCAGGAAAACTTCACTGGGTGCTCTGGGAAAACTCTGAGGGAACCTCCGCGTTGATTGGCCGCTCCGCCAGTCCAGCCAGTGAGGTCGAGGTCACTGGATATTAAGGAAAATTATTCGAATTAATCAATTCTTGCCTCAGCTGCCCACCTCACACCTATTAGCCGTGGAAAACCTCTTCAGGAAAACTTCACTGGGGTCTCTGGGAAAACTCTGAGGGAAATTCCGAGTTGATTGGATGCAACGCCAGTCCAGCCAGTGAGGTCGAGGTCACTGGATATTAAGGAAAATTATTCGAATTAATCAATTCTTGCCTCGGCCGCCCACCTCACACCTATTAGCCGTGGAAAATCTCTTCAGGAAAACTTCACTGGGTGCTCTGGGAAAACTCTGAGGAAATTCCGGGTTGATTGGATGCAACGCCAGTCCAGCCAGTGAGGTCGAGGTCACTGGATATTAATGAAAATTATTCAAATTAATCAATTCTTGCTTTTGCTGCCCACCTCACACACATTAGCCGTGGAAAATCTCTTCAGGAAAACTTCACTGGGGCTCTGGGAAAACTCTGAGGGAAATTCCGAGTTGATTGGATGCAACGCCAGTCCAGCGAGTGGGGTCGAGATCAGTGGATGTCAATGAAAGTTATTCGAGTTAATCAATTCTTGCTTTTGCTGCCCACCTCACACACATTAGCCGTGGAAAATCTCTTCAGGAAAACTTCACTGGGGGCTCTGGGAAAACTCTGAGGGAAATTCCGAGTTGATTGGATGCAACGCCAGTCCAGCCAGTGAGGTCGATGTCACTGGATATCAAAGAAAATTATTCAAATTAATCAATTCTTGCATCGGCTGCCCACCTCACACCTATTAGCCGCGGCAAATCTCTTCAGGAAAACTTCACTGGGGGCTCTGGGAAAACTCTGAGGAAAATTCCGAGTTGATTGGATGCAACGCCAGTCCAGCCAGTGAGGTCGAGGTCACTGGATATCAAAGAAAATTATTCAAATAAATCAATTCTTGCATCGGCTGCCCACCTCACACATATTAGCCGTGGAAAATCTCTTCAGGAAAACTTCACTGGGGGCTCTGGGAAAACTCTGAGGGAAATTCCGAGTTGATTGGATGCAACGCCAGTCCAGCCAGTGAGGTCGATGTCACTGGATATCAAAGAAAATTATTCGAATTAATCAATTCTTGCCTCGGCTGCCCATCTCGCACCTATTAGCCGTGGAAAATCTCTTCAGGAAAACTTCACTGAGGGCTCTGGGAAAACTCTGAGGAAATTCCGAGTTGATTGGATACAACGCCAGTCCAGCCAGTGAGGTCGCGGTCACTGGATATCAAAGAAAATTATTCAAATAAATCAATTCTTGCATCGGCTGCCCACCTCACACATATTAGCCGTGGAAAATCTCTTCAGGAAAACTTCACTGGGGGCTCTGGGAAAACTCTGCAGGAAATTCCGAGTTGATTGGATGCAACGCCAGTCCAGCCAGTGAGGTCGATGTCACTGGATATCAAAGAAAATTATTCAAATTAATCAATTCTTGCATCGGCTGCCCACCTCACACATATTAGCCGTGGAAAATCTCTTCAGGAAAACTTCACTGGGGGCTCTGGGAAAACTCTGCAGGAAATTCCGAGTTGATTGGATGCAACGCCAGTCCAGCCAGTGAGGTCGAGGTCACTGGATGTCAATGAAAATTATTCAAATTAATCAGTTCTGGGCCCGGCTGCCCATCTCGCACCTATTAGCCGTGGAAAATCTCTTCAGGAAAACTTCACTGGGTGCTCTGGGAAAACTCTGAGGGAAATTCCGAGTTGATTGGATACAACGCCAGTCCAGCCAGTGAGGTCGAGGTCACTGGATATCAAAGAAAATTATTCAAATTAATCAATTCTTGCATCGGCTGCCCACCTCACACATATTAGCCGTGGAAAATCTCTTCAGGAAAACTTCACTCGGGGCTCTGGGAAAACTCGGAGGGGAATTGCGAGCGGATTGGATGCAACCCCAGTCCAGCCAGTGAGGTCGAGGTCACTGGAGGTCAATGAAAATAATTCGAATTAATCAATTCTTGCCTCGGCTGCCCACCTCACACCTATTAGCCGTGGAAAATCTCTCCAGGAAAACTTCACTGGGGGCTCTGGGAAAACTCTGAGGAAATTCCGAGTTGATTGGATGCAACGCCAGTCCAGCCAGTGAGGTCGAGGTCACTGGATGTCAATGAAAATTATTCGAATTAATCAATTCTTGCCTCGGCTGTCCACCTCACACCTATTAGCCGTGGAAAATCTCTCCAGAAAAACTTCACTGAGGGCTCTGGGAAAACTCTGAGGGAAATTCCGGGTTGATTGGATGCAACGCCAGTCCAGCCAGTGAGGTCGAGGTGACTGGATGTTAGTGGAGATGGTGCGGAGTGATCAATTCTTGCCTCGGCTGCCCACCTCGCACCTATTAGCCGTGGAAAATCTCTTCAGGAAAACTTCACTGAGGGCTCTGGGAGAACTCTGAGGGAAATTCCGAGTTGTTTGGATGCAACGCCAGTCCAGCCAGTGAGGTCGAGGTCACTGGATATCAAAGAAAATTATTCAAATTAATCAATTCTTGCATCGGCTGCCCACCTCACACATATTAGCCGTGGAAAATCTCTTCAGGAAAACTTCACTGGGGCTCTGGGAAAACTCTGCAGGAAATTCCGAGTTGATTGGATGCAACGCCAGTCCAGCCAGTGAGGTCGCGGTCACTGGATATCAAAGAAAATTATTCAAATAAATCAATTCTTGCATCGGCTGCCCACCTCACACATATTAGCCGTGGAAAATCTCTTCAGGAAAACTTCACTGGGGGCTCTGGGAAAACTCTGAGGAAATTCCGAGTTGATTGGATGCAACGCCAGTCCAGCCAGTGAGGTCGAGGTCACTGGATATCAAAGAAAATTATTCAAATTAATCAATTCTTGCATCGGCTGCCCACCTCACACATATTAGCCGTGGAAAATCTCTTCAGGAAAACTTCACTGGGGGCTCTGGGAAAACTCTGCGGGAAATTCCGAGTTGATTGGATGCAACGCCAGTCCAGCCAGTGAGGTCGAGGTCACTGGATGTCAATGAAAATTATTCGAATTAATCAATTCTTGCCCCGGCTGCCCACCTCGCACCTATTAGCCGTGGAAAATCTCTTCAGGAAAACTTCACTGGGGGCTCTGGGAAAACTCTGAGGGAAATTCCGAGTTGATTGGATGCAACGCCAGTCCAGCCAGTGAGGTCGAGGTCACTGGATATCAAAGAAAATTATTCAAATAAATCAATTCTTGCATCGGCTGCCCACCTCACACATATTAGCCGTGGAAAATCTCTTCAGGAAAACTTCACTGGGGGCTCTGGGGAAAACTCTGAGGGAAATTCCGAGTTGATTGGATGCAACGCCAGTCCAGCCAGTGAGGTCGAGGTCACTGGATATCAAAGAAAATTATTCAAATTAATCAATTCTTGCATCGGCTGCCCACCTCACACATATTAGCCGTGGAAAAACTCTTCAGGAAAACTTCACTGGGGGCTCTGGGAAAACTCTGCGGGAAATTCCGAGTTGATTGGATGCAACGCCAGTCCAGCCAGTGAGGTCGAGGTCACTGGATGTCAATGAAAATTATTCGAATTAATCAATTCTTGCCTCGGCTGCCCACCTCGCACCTATTAGCCGTGGAAAATCTCTTCAGGAAAACTTCACTGGGGGCTCTAGGAAAACTCTGAGGAAAATTCCGAGTTGATTGGATGTAACGCCAGTCCAGCCAGTGAGGTCGCGTTGTAAGAAGCTCCATCAGGAATTTATCCGGAAGAGAAATTTTACCGGAAGTTTCTTCAAGTATTTCACAGTAAATTTTGAATCCCAACAGGGTTTCTTTAAAAAGAAATTTGGAAAAATTCCACGTGTAAATTCAGTTAAAAATACGACTCAGTACAAAATCCAGGGGAAACTCGTTTATAATAAAAAATTAAATAATTTTAAAGAATATTCTCTTGAATTCTAACAATTTGTATGATAAAAAAATAAACATTATTCCACATCAGTAAAACAAGGAGATTATTGAATTTACAAATCTATTGCATTTTGAAATTTCTCGCTAATAACCGTAATTTTAATATTGAAGACATTTGAAGACATTTTTAAGCAACTGTGAAGACATATGAAAATATCTTCTGGTATCCCTGCTTATAATCTTATAATAATAGGTATCAAACTAATTCTCCTCTCCTAATCCTAAAAACTGTAAGGGCGTAACCGGCTCATCGCCTCATACTGTTCGAGCAGCTGTTTTATGCACTCAATTGAAGTCGGTTGAGGATAAATTCGACAACATTTTTTGCATGCCTCATATGCACAAACACATATACAAGGACAAAACGACAATAGTTCATCGAGTTGATTGTATATAAGACTATGGGTTTCCGAGTCTCTTATAAAAAGGTTGAATTTGGAAGGAAATGGTAGCCTTTTGGTACAACTTTTTGTATGAAAAAAGAAAAAAAAATCATCATACCTGGCAACTGCTGCCGTAAAAACTTTGCGATCATATTTCTGGAATGTAATCTGACAGATAATCTTTGTGCATTTTAAAAATGGGCAGAGGATTCGTCTAGCGAGCAAATGTATGCAATTAACAATTCTCTATCTGCGCATACTATATTCTTATATTCTGGTTTTGATTTAGCTTAATACCATAAAACAACGGTGATAAATGAATATGAAGTATACTTCAGCATAATCACATAAGTCTTAAATGAAATGAGGTTTAAAATAGAATTTGAATTTTAAAAAAAATCCCGCAATTCCTATATTTTTATATACATGCTTACTGATATAAAGCTGAACCGATATTAAATTGATCAGATTCGGGACCATCCACTTCACGATGAATTCCTTTGAAAGCGGCACAAATGCTGGGGTATTGCCTTGTCGCCAATGGTTATCGGGAACACGGCGATTTATCACAGACTGCTTCTTCTGTTACTATAATTCAATTGGTCGCAAAGCAGTTATTTGACTTTGAGAAAAAGAAATCAAAAATAAAAAATTCCGCGGAAAAAAAATTAAAATTTCGTTTTGTTTCGAAAAATTTCGAATTAAATGGACGTTGATTTCGTATCGTTTCGAAGTCTCGAAAGTAAATATATATTTCGTTTCGTTTCGATTTGAATCAACACAGACATTTTATATTTCGTTTCGTTAGGAAAAAGTGTCTTATAGCATACCCTTAATTAGCATAGCATAGCATAGGTGATTGTACAGATCGTGGGTGGCTATAAAATGCTCAACTGAGCACTACTTTATATTGTCGCAAACTGGCACTTGCCTTTGGCAGACTTGGTCACAGCAACTTCAATATGACTAGAGTAAATCTGATATGGAACACAGAAACCTATATATGACAAGTGTGTTACTCGGGTGGGATGAGTACTTATTCCAATACAGAAGCAGTTGTATGCCTGGCCATGTCCGTACAATCACGGAAGGAAGAGAGGAATATTAGTTCAACATTTACTTATAATATGTAGGGAACCCATAATACCTTCTCTGGAAGGATATTTTTGTCAGTTAGATGGGTTAATAATAAGGAGCTCTATTCGACAATATAGCGCGTTTTTCAAAGAAAATAGTGAAAAGTTTGTTCAGCTTTTTGGTTTCGCAGACAGCATGTACATTATGGCACGTAAATTTGAGAAGATGGAGAAACCAAGCGGATCGGACTAGTCATCAGCTAGGATGTCATCAGCACTTCGAAGACGAAGTACATGAATGAAGAGGCTCAAGAGAGGACAATGTATATATGCCACCTACCACGAGTTTGTATCGGTGATGACGAAATCGAGGTGGTTGAAGAACTCATGTACTAGAGCTCACTGTTGACCTCCGAAAACGATCCAGTAAACAAAAAAACGCATCCTGGAAGGGAATCGTACATAAGGGAACTGTTCGTCACTTCATCTCATAGCTCCTATTTCCATCCCATCAAAAACAATTTTTTCAGCAGTGTGCACGCATGTTGACAAAAAGAAGCGACCAATTTGGTGCCGTATTTCTTTGTTTAGCGATGAGATGGATATATGTACAGTGAGATGGAGATCGGAACAGTTCCCCTACTTTGGACTCCGCAAGATGCTCCGATCAATTAACCATATTTGGTATGACTATCTGCAGATAACTTATTAGACCGGTAGTCTAATAATCGAACGTCTGCGATGTGGCGGGCATGTAGCTAGATTGTCGGACAATAAACCGATGGAAATGCTTCTCGATAGTTATCCGACAGACACAAGAAGGCGACGGAAGAAGACGATAGTTTGAAAAAAGAAATAAATGCTACGCATTATGTAGGCAAGGTATTGAAACAGCTAAGGAAGCAAAACCAAGCAAGAAATGTGTATCTATTCACAAAATCGAACATCCCCGAATTAATTAACTTATAAGTAGTTCGTTCCACCGTTCAATATTTCCCGGATGAACCCTGCTTATAAAAAAAAAATTAACGTTCAAAGTGTAAGTTGTTCTTTTTAAACTGAAACCCGCATTTTGAGATACCTACACGCCTTCAGCCTTTTTAGGAAATTATCCGCGATGGTTGCAACTTCCTGTACAGGTATTTCAGATGAAGATGAGATCAAATTTTAGTTGTCTTAGCAATTTAGTGTTCAACAGGATCTTTATTTCAAAAATTTCAAAAACATTTAATCGGTTTTAGCTCTGTGAACGCTAGAGCAAGCATCCAGTACTGCTAGAAAGTCCGTTTCATATCACCTTGTGTACTGGGGCTACTGAGTCAGGGGGTACTGTGTCCCATGGGGCTACTGAGTCAGTCAATTGTTATCTAATGACAGCAGCAAGCTGTAAGGTCCGGACGACATCCTGCATACGACCGCGAACAAGGATTAAAAGTGAACACCCATATTCTTATTTACGTACAAACGCGCTTTTGAACTAAAGTTGGTGTGCATTCCCGTTTACGCCAGCAAAATCAAATGGGTAAACGATTCGAACGAATCGGATTCGATCGAAAGATTCATTCGTCCGAAAACAAGAGTAGTGGGGTGATTAAGTTTGTTGTATTGATGCTCATTGACAAAAGAACAAATGACAGACGCGTGTGTGTAGAGAATGAAGGTCAAATTCTTCAACTACAGCCTGATCAACAGCTATACCCAATGAAAATAAGCCTGATGACTCGAAGGATGCGTTCTATTAGACCCTTGATACGGAGAGTGCCCAACTCACGATACAACGATTTTCATCGGAGACGCACAGATCGGGAACGGAAGCTTCTTTCGTTATGTCATTCGTTCAGGAAGCGTATGGAATGAACGCAACAATAATGGTGTGCGGCATTCCACTTTCGGTGATGCTAGAGGGATGGCAATCAGAGCAGTACCGCAATAATGTCCGCAAAAATACCTGACAATATTCGATTGACGGTGCACTTACTCACAGATAAACTAGGTACATACGTGCTGATCGACAGACGACGTTTCCTCGGACAGCGCAATTGGGAGATCTGGTAGGTATGTGACAATGACCTTTCTCATGAAGTGAAAATATTTATTGCTTCTGTGAATAGAGCCTTCTATGGCTTAGGTAACCATATTAGGTTCCGCAACATCTAAACGAAAACGGATTTTCCTTTACGGACATGAAACGTAAACGATAAAATGCACACAATACTCGGCGGGAAATTAGAAATTGTGTGTGCCGCAGCCACATGAATCCCAGGCTGAATCAAGTAGACACATAAGAAATATTTGGTCAATTGCTTATAATACGACAGACTTCAATGAGTTGGTCACTCAATGCAAAAATGTGAAGAAAGGATAATTAAAACAGCATTTAACAGTGAACCGAATGGAGGTCGTCGACTTCGCCTGAGGCCACTGACATTTTGCTACAGATATGCTTGTAGAGACAGTTATCTTTGGCTTTGGCTTTGGCTTTGGTTTGGTGGCTTTGCCACCATATTCTTAGTTATACGCCTTTAAACGTGTCGAAAAAAAACCACGATAAACGGGCTTGGTGGTCATATGGCTACCGCTTCTGCCTCATACGCAGGAGGTCGTGGGTTCAATCCCAGGCCCGTTCCATTCCTCCTACTTTGCATCTTTTCATATAATTCTCATGTTCTAGCAATCGCTAGAAATGGAAATGGGCTTTCACACCGTTTCCATCTTCTATCCCTGTATCTACAACTTGATTAGTTCTAACAGGAAACTGTTAGAATTCAAAATGAGCAAAACAAAAGCTTTCATTACTATCACATTGGCAACCCGTTAACAAAGACGAACCTCTGCCATAAAAACCTAATCCCCCAGATTTCAATTAAAATTCCGCAGGAACTCGTGGCAGAGGTGTTCTCGGCTTGCAGTGGGCGAGTGACTGCATCATCAATTCCTTCCCATCCCCGATGACCGTGAGGACGTGGCCAGCACCGTTATCGACCATCCAAAACACTAGAGCTCTCGGACTGTGTCGAAAAAAAAACACGATGGTCACTCGTTTCCATACCGATACTCCTGAGTCCTGAGGTAATTCTGATAACTATAGGATGATTGTGAATGCATCGGTGTTGTGCTGGCTCTTGTTTTCAAGATGGGCCAATGGTCATTGGGCCATACTTACCTAGATACCTGGTTGGCTATAACGATGATACACCTACTTACTTGATACTTAATACTTGATGGGCTACAGCTCTTCGATGAACCTACACCGAATGAAGTATCCTTCTCCACTGGACTCGATCCTGGGCCAATCACTTCCAGTCGCCCTGAACATTGAGCGCCCTCAGATCCCCTTCAACTGTAAAAAGCCATCGTGTACGCGGCCACGAAGCCTGCGGCCTCTTCCGGGTTCTCTACTAAATATTATCTTCGCTTGACGTTCTTCCGGCATACGAACAACGTGACCAGCCCACCGTAGTCTGCCGTGTTGAATAAGCTCAATAATATCCAGCCCTTTATACACCTGGTACAATTCGTGATTCATGCGGCGCCGACAGATACCGTTCTCCTGTTTACCGCCGAGTATTGTCCGCAGCACCTTACGCTCAAACACTCCGAAAGCTCTACGATCAGCCTCCCTTAACGTCCATATTTCACGGCCGTATAAAGCCACCGGAAGAATCAGGGTAGTATACAGCGCGAGTTTTGTTTTCGTTTGCAGACTACGGGAGTTAAGCTGGTTACGAAGTCCGTAATAAGCCCTATTTGCAGCTGCACTGCAATACGCGTTTTCGTCTCGCGGGTAACATCATTATCGCACGTCACTAATGTTCCAAGATACACAAATTCTTCTACCACTTCAAACTTTTCACCATCCAGCACCATTTCGCTACCACTATCACTAATAAACCCACGTTGATTACCTGCGACCATGTACTTCGTTTTGCTGGAATTGATCGTGAGTCCAATCCTCGCTGTCTCCCTCTTAATAGGAACAAAAGCCTCTTCCACGACACGGCGATCAATCCCGATAATATCGATATCGCAAATCACAGGAGCATATGCGATTTTGTGATAATGGTACCGCTTCTTTGCACACCAGCTCTCCTAATCGCTCCCTCGAGCGCTATATTGAACAGTAGATTCGAGAGTGCATCACCCTGCTTTAATCCATCTAAGGAAACAAATGACGTCGATATTTCATCCGCAACCCGATGATACACCTATGCCTGGCGTATTGTAGAGCTCCATAATCGCCGGTCTTGGGCGATGTTCCTCCAGTTTCCCGAACGTTCAGAAACTACATTTGTTATAACATGCTGAGCTGTAGAAACCACAGAACTATTGACTGAGTCAATTATTAACTATTATTGTTTTGTAGAAGAAAACTGCCAAAATATTTAAGGATAATTTGCAGATACCCTGTATGCGTAATTGTATCTCAGTCAATCTTTGAATTTCATAGTGCATAGGTGCCTGAGTAATTGAAAAGAAAAATAATACATAGCAGCAATGTAAAACTTGTCCAATAAATCCACATTTGAAAAAGAGCGCATGTAAGTAAATATATAGAGATTTAAGTTACAAAATTGGTACTGATCCAAATCGTGCATTGATTCAAAAATATTCGCTGCTGATCCATACTAATATGGGGAGTCTATTTTATACACGAGTCAAGTATGGTTTTCGCTTCCTTCGAAAAAAACAACCACAGAGGAAACATCATGGTACGATGAATCTCGAGCATTTGCCACCACCCCGCCATGTGTCACAGAGATTAGGCACAAAGCTTCCTGATACTGGTGCTGGCGATTTTTGCCCTTCGCTTTTCCATCTGATTATGTGTCGTCAATGCCGGAGCCGGAATCGGAGCATTATCGAACAAGCGAGCTAGCTTAATACGGAATGAGATTCTTCCGCCACAATAATTCCACTAAAGAAAAGAGGCTTAAGGAACAATGCTGAAAATGCCATGATAACCACATTCTTTCCATAATCGTGCACTTAGACAATAAATGGTTTAGAATACATAATATGGATCATGCCAAATAGCAGACACTTATGAAGTATCTTAAGATTCTACTAGATCATTTTTTTCTAGCATAGACGTATCTCTTTTTAAAAAATCTCAACCTTTTCTACCCTTGGAGAATAGCAACTTAATGTAATTGATTTCTTTATTAGGGGAACTGATCCATTTTTCATCATACGTTTTCAACACGGATCAAAACACACAATCTACAACTGAAAAATAATTCCAATGATATGGATCACTTCCTAATTAAAACATTTATTTTTATGGGTTTAATAGAAGTAAAAGTACCGAATCAGTTACCCTACATATCAATCGATCAGTGTTCCTCGACTAGAGTAAAAGAAAGTGACAACAAAAATCGGCACGTGGCCAAGAATGATTGGCGCCGTGCGTTTACTATGTAAACTTATGTAGGTAGTGTGTCTCATGTAAAGAGTTTGAAAAGCATAGATGAATTGTAACCATGTTTGTATTCACCACTGACAAAGTGGATGCAAAACAAGCTATACAGAAGGAGTGCCGTGTTTGAACTCGCAAATTTTCGGATGGATAATTTTCTCGAGAAAAGTTTATTGGCTTTAAAATTTCCCAGTTATTAAATACAAAAATGCTCAATGAATGCTTAGCCGTAACGAGCAATTGCTTCAGCTGTAGGAGGCAATGCCAATAAAGATGGGGGATATGGAAACACATCATTTATTGCATATGGATCGTAACCAGGAGGATGTCATATTATCACTCAAGATAGGAATGGAGGATGCTCTTTCACGCAAATTTTATTCAAGAATTGGTTTGCTTGGCATAAAACGTAATGAATCTTCATGTATGATAAAGTAATAAAGCTTGTGCCTTCTAGTGTGTTGCAATATAAAAAAAATATTAGGTCGTACGGAGTGATTTTAACACCAAAATATATTTTAATACCCTCAGCTTATAAATATATTTAAAATCTTTCGTCCAAGTACTACTTGTACGATCAAAGCTCATTTTTGTTGTGTAAGAGACAAATTAGGGAAAAAAAGTCCCAAAATGCTCTGCATCACTGATTTAGATAGTGACAGAGAGCATAATAATGCTAAATATAATTAGTTTTTTACAGCATTCTTAGTACACATTTTCATAAGCATCATACGGGTATTATTGTTGATATTTTGGGTTCGAATCCCGCCATAGCTATACTATTTGTATAATTGTACTGCGATGGGCTTCATGGCCGTGCGTTTTTTTCGTGTTGGGTATCGTTATCACTGCGACCAGTTTTTTGATCTATTGTGATGTATTCCCCTTTTTAATATGGCTTTACCACAATCACTTGTCATAAAACGAGTTTGTACAATCCCATTGAATTCCACCACCTAATTGTATCTTGAGAGATACGTATTTCGACCTCAACAGTAAGGCCGTCTTCAGTGTCTCGTACTTGACTCGACTTACTCGACTTAAGTCGAGTCAAGTACGAGATACTGAAGATGGTCTTACTGTTGAGGTCGAAATACGTATCTGTCAAGATACAATTAAGTGGTGGAATTCAATGGGATTGTACAAACTCGTCTTATGACAAGTGAAGACATTCCACTAAAAAGCTCAAAATAATTTTCTTTACCACAATGTCAAGCCACTATTAAGAATGACCGTCAAATGTGATTCGTAGCCTTTTCCCAGTCTGGTAGTACATTTCTAATAAACTGCACCACCAGATTGGGTGTCATTCTCCAAACTTCATAGGGTTCTAATAGCCCTTTGTTGAAGAACTTTATTCTTTTTTTTAAAATGGCCAGGAAATGGCATGAAATGTGATCCGAGTCTTCTTTATCCACGCCACAGAATCGACATGAATGATCTTGAATGTTTTTTTTTCAGTTGCTTCAAGTGATAACGGCTCGGACAATGACCTGTTATTACGCCCGCATATGTTCTAAGATCTTTTTTGGAAAGCTCTAAGATTTTACGGGTCACAGAAATATTAGGTGTGATGAACCTTTTGGACTGCCTCGCATTAGGAGTGTGTTTCCAATTTGTTTCTATGTTCGATGTTATCCACATTTTTAGCTCCATTTCAGAGCACATGCGGATAATGCACAAAATGGTTCTGGTCCACAGAAACTGTTTGATGATCCGAATTCAATTTATCAGCTCTCTCGTTTCCATCAATTCCACAGTGACCACAGGAATCCAATATAAAGTGACTTGGTTACAACAAGACAAGTTTTGAAGGGAATTGCGATGTGTGCATGTCGCCGACTTCAAGGCGGCTTGACTGTTCGACCTAATGCAGATGTTTGAATGCCTGTATTTGCGTCGCAAACACAAATTAGAGCATTCCAAAATAGCTTGTATTTCAGCTTGAAACACAGTAGGCCACTTGCCCATGGGGATTGAGATTTCTGCCCCTGGGCCAGCCACCCCAGCTCCTGCTTGATTGTTCAGTCTCGAACCATCTGTGTAGAAAACTATTGATCCTGATCGTAGATTTGGACCGCCGTTTTCCCAAGCATTACGCCCAGGATTTATTACCTGGAATAAACGTTCAAAGTTATGGCCCCGTAGTTAGTGAAGTCAATCTTATAGACGCATTTGCTATGGGTTGTGGGTTCGATTCCCGCCTCGTTAAGAAAGAAGTTTTTCGTGGTCGAAAATTTCACCACTGGTCCGCTGGGTGTTATATGTCCTTGTCCGTTGTTTCATGCTAGGTGTTAAATGTTCAGTCTGCACTAGCTCTGGCTCTGATCGGAGACAGTATTTCTGTTGTTTATAATTCTTAATAATTCTCATAATTTGTTTAAAAAAATGATTGAGAGGTACAAGCGATGAAACGAAGGGGATTTCATCTGATAATCACGATTTTTGTTTTTCTTCCAAAGATTGAACGATTGATGGGTAGAAGATGTTTCACACCATAAACCACACGAACATAGATTCTGCCTTGGCACGAAAAACGGTTGCTTTGGTTTCATCGAAACGAAAAGTCGTAAGCCTGTTTATAGTTTTTGGAAAAAAAATATGTTTATGGATATTTTGAATTATTTATGATAATGTTACATTTTTTTGTTGCTCCTGCCTGTTTTTAAACACTCGCATGTTTTTTTCTGACTTCTTCTTCGATGGCATTACATCCCTCACTGGAAATTGGACGCCTTGCAGCAATTGAACAATGTAGAAATGCTAATACAATACAGAGTTGTGAAAGCAGGCCATGTTCCTTTTGGGATGTAGAGACATTAGAGAAGAGAAGGAAATTTAGATCCACTTTGTTGAAGATTAGTTTAGTATGAAACCTCAACACTTTACAGAAGCAATATACAAGGCAGATATGTATGTCCTAGTGGGGGATGTAATGCCTCCAAAGAAGAAACACATCCAATTGCAGAGAGATGATGAATCCATTACCAGAATAAATATTTACATCCAAATGTACACATTGAACATGATGTTGCGTCCTACTACTAATAGTAGAACTAATGCCTTCTTTAGCAAAAGGGCTGACAGTCTCAGTTTTAAATGCCTTCATAAACATCGACGAGCGAGTCAAGAATGCTTTTATCATCCCAGCATCCAGAATGAAACGATTGACCCTGGGCACTATGATGTCAAATGTTGACGTGCACAGGTATACCTCGTTTATGATGATAACTCAACGAACAAAATAAAAGAATTTTACAGACGAACTTCAATTTAAATCAACATATAATAAGTATTTTTTGGGACTAAAATTTAAGCATACAGTTCTGATATCACTATAAAATAATTTTACATGTTTATATAATCAAGGTATACTTGTATCATACTTTTTTTTTGTTTTGCTTCTAAAGCGTCAAACCTATAGTCAGAGCAAGCAGTAAAAGCTGTTAGGTGCGAGGAAAACAAAATATTTGACCAACAATCGCGTAGCTACGTCTTCGATGTCACTCGATCGGAACCAGCTAGAAGCTCTTTTTGTGCTTCGCAGGAACATCTTTGATCCAATTTCCTGTCTGTTTTCGTGTTGATTTAATTTCCTTTCAGCGAACAATCCCACTTTCTGTTTGTGAGTGATGACCGTTAGATAAGGCCATGAAATTTCGTTTATTTTACGATGTTGGCCTTTCGTCCTTTGTCGGGGTGTTCGGAATGGCTTTTAAATCAATTAGATGCGTATCTTGCTCCCAAGTAGGTCGGTCGTATCACGTGTTAAATTAGATTGAAGACACTGCCGAACGTAACTTGCTGGAATCGATGTTATAGCTAAAGCACCTGAAGGCAATTTTTCATGCACATGATGTGCCGACAAGACACTTACATCAGGAAATCAAAAACACTTAAGTCCTCTCATATAGAGTAAAATGCCAAATCGTGGACCCCCTAGTAGCGAAATTTTGCTCTTGCTGCCATTAGAAATGAAAATTTCCAACATATTGATTTCGCGTGATACCTAACGTCAAGTTCTGAATCGAATGAAAGCTCGTTTCGTACAATCCAATGAAATAGGCTTTACTGTCACATTGGCAACCCGTTAACTAAAACGAACCTCTGCTGTCGCTCGTGGCAAATATATAAATACATATATTCGGTTTGCAGTGGGTGAGAGATTGCATCATCATTTCCTTCCACTTTTCAACACTGACTTGCATTCAATGGATCAATCAAAGTAACTCATTTTGCACTCACCGCATCAAAAAAAAAGGCGGCACTGTATACACATATTTCGACACAGTTGTTTCATAAGGGCCAATGTCGCAATGAGCTCGAATGGAGAAAAATGGGTTCCAATGTTCCATGACATGTTTTCAATTGTAGTTCAAAAATTAGATGTTATTTTAAATGTTATTAGTTTGCATGAAATACATCCACATCTAATCATTAAAGCCCCATATAAATAAAGTTTACTTTGGATTGATTTCGATTTGAAAATATGATTAAAGAACTAGTCGTCCTTTTTTTCTAACAGTGTACACTTGCGCCCTTCAGAAATGCGCCATAATGTTTTTGACAACATCCTTTTCGCCCAAATTTCACGCTCGGCTGTCAACCTATTTGTCAATATCGCCTGTTTGCATCGCCCCGTTGTGTTTTCAAAGTACCGTTTAGCCCTTTTGCTCACATGTTTTTTTGGTGCAAGAGCGAAGTGTCATAATGCAAAAATGAAGCACAGTTTTGCCCCTTTGCTGCCATGGAGAGAACAGGGCGCAATCGCACCAAGAAAAAAATTCCAACGGAAATGTAATATCGCCCTTTTGTATTTTTCTGTTCTTACGGCAAAAAACAACATTTTGTACTATTTTTAATATGCTACATATAGTACATTTCCAGGAGGTTCGATCTATGTCATAAACTCGATTTGTTTACATTTGCGACTTCGGCCCTTATGAAACAACTATGTCGAATTTCTATTCATGTGTGTTTGACAGAACATGTCTACGGTGGCGCAATCTGTTCATTTGATAGCGGTAGTTTTCGCTTATTGATTGGTCCATTCACCAACTCTTATGGCCCGTTTACATATGAGCTAGTTCTAGCGGACAATGCACTGTCCGACAATACTAGCACGATATTAGCATCATGTAAACAGGAATTGTCCTCGCTAATAAGCGTTTACATTATGCTAATATCGTGCTAGTATTGTCGGATGGTGCACTGTCCGCTAGAACTAGCTCATATGTAAACGTCCATTAGGATATATGTATGAACACTGGAAATCCAAAGACGAATCGGTTAATGAGGAAATCTCTCAAATCGGTCAACCCGTTCGTGAGTTATATTGCAACGGAAATACAAACTTATTTTATTAAAAACTGACTTCTTTTGATCGCAATAAAACAAGTGTAAAAAAAATACTTAATTTAAGAAGCTGGATAAGCTAATGATTGAACGCGTTCTCGTTGGGTATCACTAGGGATCCTATATTAAGAGATGTGCGAATACTTTTCCAGACGATTTAGCAACGCTGTTACTTTCGTAAACAAACGCTGCCAGCACTTGCCGCAGTGAAAAATGTTTAGGCTTGCACATGACTTTACATTCGAAGAAACTTTTTGATTATTTTGTCTATCCTCTAGCAGTGCATTTTCGTTAAAATTAAAGAGCAATACGAATGAACACGATATAAGGCATCAACTTACTTTTACTTACGAAAGCAAAACAAATTGTTCATTTGATAAAAATTTTCATAAAATCTATTTCATTAAAATCGCAATACCTTTCGATCTGCAACAATAACGATGTTCATTTGGCTCAGATTTTGACAGTTCTCAATGCTCGATTGGCTCAAGATGGCCGCTTTCGCATATCTCTGAATGTAGGATCCCTAGGTATCACGATTTTTTCGCATAGCTGTGTAAAACAATGATTAATTATTTTAGAGCGTCTTAGGGGAAATGCTACAAGGTTAAAAGACTATTATTCTTCCATTTACTTCCACTATTAACTTAGTGGAAGTTAATAGTGGAAGTAAATGGAAGAATAATAGTCTTTTAACCTTGTGTAGAACAAGTTCGAATGTATTACCAGCACAGGAATATCCCCCAGAATCCGTTCATTACACAGCGGAGAGCGTTAATGAATAAAGCTTCCAATGGATGGTTCAATTTGTTATAATTAAATTATCCAACTTTGAGACTAAAGATTACGATTAATGATTGATTCATTTTTGACATTAATTGATGACTATGATTAACGATTTAAATTACTTTTGACAATGATTAAGATTACGATTAATGATCAAAACGCTTTGAGTATGATTAACAATTACCGATCATTTAATTACATATTGACACAAAATGTGCATGATTAATGATTATGAATAATCAAATTGAATGAATTGCATGGTAGAGCGTTAACTCATGAATCCCGCCTACTAGAGCCTCCCGAACTCTCTTGCAATTCGTGTCAGTCACTGGTATACAATTTGGGAGAGTACCTTGTAGGCAGCAATACCTACAGTTCAGTACTGTTCAGCAATTGCAAGGTAGTTGATCCAATCCAGCTTATCACGCGACACCTTCCATTCACTCCTGCAGCAGAACCTCCTCCTCCCAAATCTTGGTAATCACCCAGTGCTGCGTTCTAGCCAGTGCCTCATCACCGCATTTAAACAGCTCTGCTGGTAGTTGATTTTTCAGCAGACCGATCTCCTCCTGAATTTCCTGGATATCCGGAGCTGGTTCCCAGGTTCGTCATGGTACCGACCGCCCTCGTTTCCTGCCACATCATCATTCAGGTGCTCTTAGCAGTACTGCCGCCACCTTTGGATCACCTCACGCTCGTCCGTAAAAAAACTTTCCTGTTTATGTCCTTCCTCATGTCAGGCTGTGGCACGTGGCCCCTACGTGAACGGCTCAACTTCTCACGGAACTTCCGTGTATTATAAGCGTGTTGCCGTTGCTCAGTCCCTCATGGTCTTGATCTGTAGTACTCCTGCGATGTGTAGCATACAAAGATAATAAATGAGATATTGTTTCATTTTTCTTTAAATTCAATCCCTGTCCCTACCATTGATCCATGGCATCTGTTACCAACTGGATTTGAAATAAAAACAACATTTGCCATAGTAGTAGTAGATTTGATTCCACGTCGAGCATCCGTGCGTCACAGTTGTAAGTTCGCGTACGATCGGCTTCTCATTCGGTTTTGCCTTTCTCGTACAACAAAGTTGTACCGAAAGGCTATCATCGAATTAATCGAACTTTTTATAGAAGGCTCAGAGACCCATAGTGTTATATACTAATCGACTCAGCTTGACGAACAGAACAAATGTCTGTCTGTCCGTGTGTGCACATGTGCCATAAAAAACATTAGCCAATTTTTCACATAGTAATTCTTAACCGATTCTCTCGCAGCAAGTTGCAATCGACAAAGAATAAAGCGTAGTTGATCACTATTGAATTTCATAACGATTGCAAATTCCAAAAAATTCTAAATATTCTAATAGTTATGATATATCGTAAAAAAAGTCATAACATGCTATAAAATGCCTCATAGAATCAACCCATGCAAGCTCTTCTACTCGCTTTAGTACAAGACTTGAGTACAACAAATGCAACACAAGTTTTGATAGCATGCAAGTTACGTTTATAACGCCATAACGCTTCTGCAGCTTTAAAGCATAATAAAAAATCTCTAATAAAACGCACACGCTAATGATACTTACTTAGAACTTTTGAAAATACACTCACAAATAACTCAGCATTTCAACTAATTTTCCGGGTTGGATTGTTCAATTATGTACGAGAAAGGCTCAATCACTGCTAGGTGGATCAATCTGGGTTTTTCCTAAAGTACAGGAAGAGGTGGGCTGCGAAATGGTGAGTTGACATTCGGGAAGGGGCGCCCAACATAGCTCTGGTCCTCACAAGTTCCAATACTCACGCTTCCACGGGTCTTCCGATGACAATTGACCGTCAGCTAAGGGTTGCGTACTTAGCTGGTAGTGCAGCCTGGGCACTGTTGTCCTTCTGACATCAGCTAGAGTGAGAGGGTGCGTCCTGTGGGGTCTGCCTAGGATGTGGTGGGGTTCGACAGTGGACTCTGTTGAACTCCTATAAAAAGCTGCATGTGTCCCCAAGCAGGCCCTATCAAAGCGACCGTGTGCCGCTCAAAGCGCACTAGCCTAGTCCTGGTGTTGGGTGGGACTTTAAACAAATTTGACCCGACTGACCGAGCGTCTGTTCACCAAGGAGATGCGGCTCCAACAGCGTCTGTTCTGGCATCCAGCGGCTGAGTATGAAATGCTATTCCCCGGAAGCTATACCTAAGATGGCAGCCCCATCCCGGTGGATAGGGAACCTTGGGCCAACAACCTACTGTTCCCGAAACATCAATTTGTTCGAGAATCCGATAATGAAAGAATACGGACTGATTTTACGGCGACGACTCTTAGCGCGAAACAACGGACACGAATAGGAACATGGAACGTTTTAACCCTAGCCCAGCAGGGTAAATTGGTACAACTTGCCAATGAGGCACGCCGCATGAAGCTTGAGATCGTGGGACTGAGTGAAGTCCGTTGGCCATACTTTGGAGAACACAGAACGCCGTCGGGACAAGTTCTGCTATACTCTGGTTTACGAGGTGAACACGCTCCCCGGCATCGCGGAGTTGGCTTCCTACTAAGCGCTCAGGCACACTCTGCGCTTATGAAGTGGGAACCTATAAGTGAAAGGATAATCGTTGCCAGATTTAGAACACGGTTCCGAAACCTTACTATAATCCAATGTTATGCGCCAACCGATGCTGCCGATCTGCAAGACAAAGAGAACTTCTACAGTCAACTCAATGCCGTCGTAGATAGAATTCCGAAGGTGATATCAAGATCTGTTTGGGCGACTTCAATGCGAAGATCGGATCCGACAACTCGAACCATGAGCGCATTATGGGACGCCATGGTCTCGGAGAAATGAGCGAAAACGGAGAGCTGTTCGCAGAATTTTGTGGTAATAACGACATGGTGATCGGGGGATCGCTCTTCCCTCATCGACCGGTTCACAAGATCACGTGGATCTTCCGTGACGGTTTTACAGAAAATCAAATCGACCACATCTGCATCAGCCGAAAATGGAAACGGAGCCTTCTTGATGTACGGAATAAACGTAGTGCCGATATCGAGTCTGATCATCACCTCCTCATCGGCGAAATACGCCTGCGCATTGCGCGGATTCGTCGGCAGGAGGAAAAAATTGGACGACGATTCAACACACGCCGACTGGAAGATGCCATGGTGAAACGGTCCTTCGTTGAAGAACTGGAGACGCGTGCTGCAGATATTCCGGAAGGTGGCAGCGTGGAAGACCAATGGACCGCCATCAAGAATGCCTTCATCACCACCAACGAGAACAATCTGGGTGAACTACGCACCCAGAGAAAACAATGGATCACCGATGAGACCTGGAGAAAGATAGAGGAGCGAAGAGAAGCCAAAACCGCGATAGAGCGATCGAAAACCAGAGGAGCCAAAGTTTTAGCCCGTCAACGATACTCGGCTCTTGAGAAGGAAGTAAAACGCTCATGTCGACGGGACAAGCGAGCGTGGGCAGACTCTCTGGCCGACGAAGGAGAGAGAGCCACCGCAACCGGGGACATTCGCCTCCTCTACGATATCTCACGACGCTTAAGCGGGGCGAAGATGAATGCAACGATGCCTGTGAAAGACGCGAATGATCAGTTATTGACCGACCCAACTGACCAGCTGAAACGCTGGTTCGAGCACTTCGAACAACTTTTTCAAGTGCCAGCCAGGCAATCACCACCTCGGCATGATCTGCCTAGGATCCGACGTATAACACGCGTCAATACCGAAGCTCCATCACTGCTAGAGATTCAAACAGCCATCCAAAGCATGAAATCGAATAAAGCCCCAGGGGTCGACCGCATATCAGCCGAGATGCTCAAAGCTGACCCAATGACATCCGCTCAACTACTGCATCGTTTATTTCGTAATATCTGGGTCACCGCAACTTTCCCGGTCGACTGGATGCAAGGTATCTTAGTGAAGGTGCCCAAAAAGGGTGACCTGACTGTATGCGATAACTGGCGAGGCATTATGTTGCTTGTACCGTTCTCAAAGTTCTGTGCAAATTATCCTAGCCCGGATTCAGGAGAAGATCGATGCGACTCTCCGGCGGCAGCAAGCCGGATTCCGTGCTGGAAGATCATGTATGGACCATATTGTCACGCTCCGCATCATTCTGGAGCAAGTCAACGAATTTCAAGAGTCCCTTTACTTGGTATTCATTTACTACGAAAAAGCTTTCGACCGTCTCAATCACGAGAATATGTGGGGCGCCCTGAGACGCAAGGGGGTTCCTGAGAAAATCATCGGCCTCATCGAGGCACAGTACGAGGCCTTCTCGTGTAGAGTGCTGCACAATGGGGTCTTGTCCGACCCTATCCGGGTCGTAGCTGGTGTGAGGCAAGGATGCATTCTATCACCGTTACTGTTCCTCATCGTAATCGACGAGATTCTGGTAGGTGCGATTGACCGAGAACCAAACCGCGGGCTGTTATGGCAGCCTATAACCATGGAGCACCTAAATGACTTCGAATTGGCGGATGATGTTGCACTCCTCGCGCAACGGCGCTCTGATATGCAGAGTAAGCTCAACGACCTTGCCGGGCGCTCCTCTTCGGCAGGTTTAGTCATCAACGTCAACAAAACCAAATCGTTGGATGTAAACACGGTGACTCCTTCAGGTTTCACAGTAGCCGGGCAACCAGTGGAGAATGTTGAAAGCTTCCAATATCTTGGTAGCCAAATGGCGTCAGACGGCGGTACCAAGATCGACATAGGCGCACGGATCAAGAAAGCAAGGACTGCCTCGCAAAGTTTAAGAAATATCTGGAAAAACAGGCAGATAAGTGAACGCACTAAAATACGAATTTTCAACTCTAACGTGAAATCTGTGCTGTTATACGCTAGCGAAACATGGTGTGTATCAGTGGAGAACACTCAACGGCTGCAGGTGTTCATTAATAGATGCCTGCGGTATATAATTCAGGCCTGAAGGCCTCACAACTAGATCTCAAACAACGAGCTCCATCGTCGTTGTCACCAGAGGCCGATAGCAACAGAAATTCGGGATCGGAAGTGGGGCTGGGTCGGCCACACTCTACGTAGGGGCGGAAACGAAATCTGTAAACAAGCATTAGACTGGAACCCAGCGGGACATCGCAGCAGAGGCAGACCCAGAGGCTCATGGCGGCGAAGCCTCAATAAAGAAATAAAAGAAGTCGACCGAAATCTAACCTGGCAACAGGTTAAAGCGATAACTAGGCAACGCTCAGGATGGAGATCTTTCAAGTCGGCCCTTTGCACCACCGGAGGTGTACAGGATCCATAAGTAAGTAAGTAACAGGAAGAGGTTTTTTTTCCCGAAAGTGTTTCAAAGCATAGGGCTTGAGTGGAAGTGGTGCTTAGCTGTAGCAGTTAAGTAGCAATTTCGTTGTTTTTGCAAGACTACACCCAAAAAACAAATCTGACAATTATTGTATAAAATCTGGGCATATACAATTCTGTAAGCTTTTTATACAAATATTGTATTAAAATAATACAAATTTGTATTATTTCAATACAACAATTGTTTTAAAATCTTCCGAAATTGTATATGCCCAATTATTATACCGTTTCTGTAAGGTTCTTATGCAGAACTGTATTAAAATCTGCCAACCGCTGGTTGGGTGTACGTAAATTTTTGCAGTTTCTTCGGCGCAGGTGCAAGCATCATCGCCCCATCGTCCATCGTGCGTCTCCACCAACACAGACGCTGCCGACATGTCACCATCCATCCACCTAGTCGCAGTAATTTGTATTCACTGTCAGATGTTTCGTAGCATTCGGGTGTTCCACACTAAAAAGTAATGGACACCAGCAATGCTAAAATTTCCCCTACGAGCCCCCGTCCCAAAATCTACCCACACGACTCTAGTTGGCCGTATGTTGTTTTCTTTCGACCCAAAGGCGAACGCTTGAATATCAGCCAGATCTGGAAAAGCGATTCTCGTCTGTCACGGACATTGACATGGTTGGATCCAGTAAACTTCGCGTCACAGTCAGTGACCGCAAATAAGCCAACGAGATTGCCATCTGATGAGCATTTCACTCTCGAATATAAGGTTTATTTACCGTCATGGGCCTGCGAAATGAATTATTGGCAGTGGCTGGTTTCCTACCCGCCACTGCAACATCCAGGCGCTATCGTATATGCGCAAATAGCCAGCATGAGTAAACCACCAGAAATTTGTATGGCGAAAGACATCTAACGCTGATTTTCTCAAAATTAGGAACTTTTCATGAAAAACTATTCGGTACCGGTTAAGAAGGATAGTGTCCCCTACTACGCCTATCAAATATTTTTCCGATTAAGGTGCTTAATTTTGAGAAATCGAACCTTAGATGCCTTTCGCCATACTGATTTCAGAAAGTTAACTCCTAGTGTGCCGCTGAAAGCAGGCGATTCATTGCGGAGGGGTGACGGAAGAGTGTGATATGCGACGATTTGAAACAAGGTTTTGGTCGTTTCAAGAATGTTTCTTTGCCTCCGGTTGCGTACTGGAATGCAAACAAATCTCGCGCTTAGTTTCATAGGGGCGTAACTGTATTGATCGATTTCTCTTCGTCGATGTTTTCTTTTTATTATTGTGGCGAATTGCGCTAGTTTGTCGATGATACAATGGTTTGGTGTGATAAAGGATGAGTGTATCTTGCACCATAATCTATAATTACGGTTGTAGGTTTTGAAAAATTGAGTTATTAACAAAATATAAAATCGATTAAGAGAAATCGATCAATACAGTTACGCCCCTATGAAACTAAGCTCGAGAAATGCATTCGGTTTTGCAGGAGGGAGTGAAGCGGGCTAATTCCCCGTCTGAGTCTTTCTGCGTCACCTCCTTCGGGTCCGCACTGGCTTGCTACGTAGTGATTGGCAAACTTTGTCTACCTTGGCGGCTGTGTGTACCGAAGGCGATGAATTGCAAGCAGCTGGGCCACACTGCTTAGTACTGTTGCAATAAACCTCGATGTGCATCTTGCGGAGAAAACATGTGGATGGCGCATGCAAGACGGCATCGAAATGTGTCTATTACAACGACGGCCCTCTCCACATGCTCTTGAAGCTTGCCCGACGGCCGACGTACATACAGCGACCAATTTACCAAAAACGGTCTCACCAGCAGCGGTCTCGACGAAGCTACGCCGAGATGCTGAGGAAGGCCGCTACACCGGTTATTTTTGACACCATCTACTCGTCTCTTCCTCTGGACGATCAATGTAGTTCTGACTCTGAAGTTGGAAATGGGGTTCCCTTCGTTTTCAAAGGCTTAACGAGGAAAAGAGTGAAACAGAGCCAGTGAACCTCGAAAAAGCCTAGAAAACAGGCTCAATGTGAACCCCAATCCAACATGGTCAAGTCGAAAGCGAGTGGAAATGACATATTGAAGTCGTTTTTGTGGTTTCACATCAGGATGAGCGAGAGTTTCCTCCCGCTTCCGGGTACATCTAAAATCCCAGATGTCCCAAATGTTGCAAATTTCCAGCCAGAAACAAAGCATAGAGAGCGAACGGAACAACCTCCGGGTGCTCCAATGTTCACGCTTTCTGGCATCGTGGTGCTCATCTTCAACTTCTTTAATGCTTCCGACCCCGTTCAAAACGTGGTGAAAACAGTTCTTCCGTTTCTGACTCAGCTCCTGAAGCAGTTGGCTTCAAAAATGCCCCTCCTCGAGTCATTCGTATCCTTCGATGGCTAACTTCGTCAATAAGGGTAACATGATTTCGATTTTACAGTGGAACTGTCGAAGTATAATACCCAAATTAGATATTTTTAATTTAATGCGATGTTTTAGCTTAATGTGAAACATGGCTAACACCAGATGTGAACCTTCATTTTCCAGATTTTAACATCGTTCGCCGGGATCGGGCAAATGGGTATGGAGGGGTGCTTTTAGGGATAAAAAAAACAGCACTCCTTCTATAGAGTCGATCTTGCACCGATGTCAGGCACCGAAGCTGTCGCATGTCAAGTGACTATCCGAGGAAAATACCCCAGTATCGCCTCGATATATCTCCCTCCAAACACCGCCATATCTCGTAGAGATCTCTAGCACACTTGCGCGGTTATGCCCGAGCCATGGTTGCTCTTGGGAGATTTTAACTCTCACGGAACAGGCTGGGGGAACTGTACGACGACAACCGTTCAACAATGATATACGACCTCTGCGACGACTTCAATATGTCAATTTTGAATACAGGAGAAGTTACACGAGTGGCACCTCCAGCAAGAGATAGCCGTCTAGATCTTTCCATTCGTTCGATTGTTAATTTTCAATGGACATAATCAATCCGCTTCTATCGACTTCTCATATGATTTCACAAAGCACATCGATTGGGGAAAATATGGGGAGGCCATCATTGATGGCATACAGTCGATAGAAACACTTCCACCGTGGGAAGAGTATCAGTTTCTAACTCAGTTGGTTATTGACAGCGCTCTTCATTGCACAACGCCGGCCGGTGCCAGGAGCTTCGGTTCGTAGGAAACAACATAGTCCCTGGTGGGACACCGCGTGCACACAGCTTCTTCGTGAGAAATCCTTCCCGTTTAAGGAATTTCGAAACATCGCGCTCGAAGTCCAATTCAAGAAGCTGGTCAAGGTGAAGAAACGAGAATATTGGCACACTTTCGTTGAAGGCTTGTCGCGCGAGACTTCGATGAAATCTCTGAAAGAGAATGCGAAACGCGTCGTCCGTTAACGAAGATCGTGAAAGCTCGCCGCGATGGATACTCGACTTTGCAAAGAAAGTTTGTCCGGATTCGGTACCAGTGAGGAAGTATCACGTGATACGAATTTTTGCTCGCTCTCCTTTCATGCAACAATTCCGTAGGCCCATCTTTGGTTGACACCAATCGTGCTAACTTCTTAGACTCCGACAGTTTCTCTGTATCATTTGATCTGTCCATGAACCAGGAGGTATCCTAAATGGGATACGGAAAGCTTTGAGTGCTATATCGAAACGGTCATTCACAATCACCATGGCTTAGGTCCCTTCTCATTGTTCGATTCCAGGCAATGAGAAAGCGGGCTTTTTGACTAAGGTGGGTGCTGTTGAAGGGGGTATTTACGATAGGCAAATCACATTTGATGAATTTTTCACATTAGTTCGTCAGGAATCATTGATAAGCTGGCAGCAGAAATGGACAAATGGGAAGTCGGTCGCAGGTATCGAAGCGTCCATGGTTAAAAAAAAATGAATATGGGACGAGACTTCATTCGAGCCATCTGTCGTCTTATGTCCAATCACTACACTTTGAATGCACATCTTTTCAGAGTGGGGCTCTCGCAGGGTAATCTCTTTATTTGCGGCGAAAACTATCAGGATATCGATCATGTCGTGTGGGCGTGCGAAGAGCACCGTGGCCACAGATCTGCGCTAACTGGATAACTTCGGGTACGAGGAAAACAACCAAACCGATTAGGGAAGTGTTGGGAGTTCTTGATCTCGAATACATGTCCCTTATCTACCAACTCTTGAAAGTTGCTGATATTAGACTGTAACCATTGTCCACCCATCCCCCTTGCCATCGTAATCCCTAACGAATGTCTTCATTTTGTCGTCACTTCCCATGCCCGCCGTTAAACACCATAAGTATGTCTTTCTCTCGTTGTTGTCTCCCCAAGGAATTGTGTCTTTGTTCCGTTACATATGTGAAACACCACCAAGAATACCAATCATCCTTTCTCTTCCTACTGTATTATTCCATAATTCCTAAACCTCGATCAAACCGCGAGTCTTTCGGTTATCCCAAACTAACCCTGTATATAAGAATCATAAAATGTATAGGAAAACATGATTTCGGCTCCGTAACGCTTCATGGCAAATGAGCCTACCAAATAAACGAAAGATTAAAATAAAAAAATGCCATAGTAGCAGACAATATTCCATGTCTGTCTCTGCAACCTGCACCAATCTTAAATTTTTCTGAAAAACAGAGATGCAGTTTCTCCAGATTGCCCGGATAATGATAACTCCGAGCACCACATCAAAATTATAAAATCGATTTTTTTATCTTTATTGAATAAACTTTCAGCCTAGGCAAAACTTCGAATCATTCAATAATAAAATATTATTCTTATTTGTAAAACAGTAAATAAGGCGTTGATGGTACTTTCACCAGACGCTCTAAAAATCAAAAAAAAAAACTCTATAATGCATTACAGTGCCAATTCATGATTGAAGTGGTCCTGCGGTCTCCGTTCCACTGATTTGACAAAAATGTCAAAAAGGAATTAAACTTTCCGGAAATGTTCTTGGTAAACCGCAGAGACCGAGCACTTGCCTGTGCAGCACGTAGGTATAGTCCATCCACTGCACCAGCAGCAGCTGCCGAGCGGCAGAACAGACGAGAAAAACAATTTTGCTTGCTCCGGAAACTAACACCATCGACCCTCTACGCCCGGAACTACGGGTTGGGAAATTGGAGCAGTCAATGGCATACAGTTTGTTCGTCGGAGTACCGTTTATGTTAATAAAATTACAACTGTGGTGATTGCAGGGCTGAATTGGAGAGGCTCAGGTCAAAACTTTGAAAATTCGAGGTGCATCTACACAGCATGTGAAAGATTTAATTTGGAAATTAAAATATTGGATTCTTCGTACTGATTGTGTGAGTTTTTTAGTCATTTAGTAGTCATCTTCTAAAGCCGATCTGACAATGAAGATAAGTTTAATCAAGCTAAATTAACTAGCTTACAAGTGAAGCAGCTCCGACATTTTTTGTGGATTGCATATTTCCATTTTTCTGTTGAAGATCTCCAAATTCATAATTAGAACCATTTGAAAATATGTGGAAGAGGCTGTTTTATATAATCTTTAGAGGCAAACTAGGTACATATGCACAGTTTAAGAAAACTAACGTCACGAGAGCTCAAACTTGACAGTGTCCAAATGCGGCCCTGTGTGACTGACGACAGTGAGAATTTTCACCCAAGTAAATTTCCCTTTTCAAGTGAAGTTTTGAGCAGCAGTTCATGCACAACAGGAACTGCAAATTGAGTGAGATGTTCAACTACAATAGGGATAGAACTTTTGGGGTCGGAAGATAACAGGTGAAAAGAAAGACTAGGAAGTATCACAGCCCAACAGGGACCAAACAATAAAGCAACAGTGCTCTTTTCAGCAAACTTTCACTTGGCAAAATGATCGATCATCCTTGCTAGATGATGACGATATAAAATGTGGTCCTGTGAACGGCTAATGCTACGTTTAGACAAGGCAAGTGAATTGAGCAAGTCGCTTGAATCGAACGCGAACTGAACGTGTAAACACCTTAATTCAATTCACTTGAACGAAAAGAAAGTTGAACATGTTCAACTTTTGGCAAGTCAATTGAATTCAACTGAGTTGTTCAATTCACTTGCCTTGTCAAAACGTAGCATAAGGGATGAAAGTTAACTTTAGGACTGCGTTTGATTGATTACATTTTGCTACCTGCCTGTGAGTGGCGAAGAGAAATTTGCGGTAATAATGGCAAGTTTCAAACAAAACGGGATCGATGATTAGGTAATTTATCTTGACCTGAATGTTATTTTTGGGGAAGTGAAGAACGGTTAGGGGATAAAGTTACAAGGCTGTTGGTCCATTATTGATTACACGCGCCTATATTATGTATATTGCCAAACAGGCAATTCTGATCAATCTCATCTTCTTTATGTTTTTACCACTGCGGAAAGAATCACATAAATATGAAACAAAACAAACGGTCCAAAAAGTATTTGTAACTTACATACAAAATAGTAACGCTTTTCGTATACTGTGAGGCATCGAAAACCGTACACATTAGCACTTCAGTATATGTAAAAGTCTCTATAAAATTTGAATCAAATGCAAATGACACGTTCGTCGTTAATATATGTGCAAGAGAACCTCTATTTTTGAAGTATTCCAATTTTACGCAAAAAAAAACCTTAACCATCACCTCCTGAATCGACATTTGTTACATATTTTAATTTTAAAGCCTACATTCCATTTAAATGGTCTAAAATCGTACTCACAAGCATATATACATGATAAGATAAATTATTGCTAAATTAATAACCTTTAAAAACTTTCTAATTGATTGATATCTCATGACGGCCATCGGTGCTGCACGGATTTCGGTCACCCACGGTAGTGAAAAAATTGTTTTATACATAACATTTAAAAAGCATTATTAATTTGCTCAGACTAAGGTCGGACTGGCATGTTCTTCTTCTTCTTCTTATTGGCATTACATCCCCACACTGGGACAGAGCCGCCTCGCAGCTTGTTTATTAAGCACTTCCACAGTTATTAACTGCGAGGTTTCTAAGCCAAGTTACCATTTTTGCATTCGTATACAGTAAACGTTCGCTAATTGGGTTTTTTTTTCTAGTTGGGCTGCTTTTTGATTGGGGGTTCGCTAATTGGGGCGAAACACAATTAAAAAGCAGCTAAACGTCAGAATGTGATGTCAAAAACGCGTTGACGTTTTGTTTCCGTGTTTGGCGGGATTGATATTTTCTGGCGCGTAAAATTTTCCTTTGTTCAATGCAAAAAGTAACCAACAATAACGCTTGTCAAAACGCCCCAATTAGCGAACGGCATTCGCTAGTTGGGGTGAGGTCGTGCCCCAATTAGCGAACGATCACTGTATCATGAGGCTAGCACGATGATACTTTTATGCCCAGGGAAGTCGAGACAATTTCCAATCCGAAAATTGCGTAGACCGGCACCGGGAATCGAACCCAGCCACCGTCAGCATGGTTTTGCTTTGTAGCTGCGCGTCTCACCGCACGGCTAAGGAGGGCCCCGGACTGGCATGTGCAGTATGTAAATGTTTTCTCCATTCAGCTCGGTCTATGGCTGCACATCGTCAACCACGCATTCTACGAAGGGTCCACAAATCGTCATCCACCTGGTTGATCCACTTTGTTTGCTGCGCCGGATCATAACTAGTTTAAATCAACAAAATTAGTTAGGAATAAGCATCTTAAATGTTGGCTAATATTTGAGTGTATCATTTTTATGTTGTACATAAGAAGCAACTTCAGCTTGAATTTCGACAAATGTCGCATTCGCATAGGGAAACGGTACCAATAGTGGAGGTATTAGTAGATCCACGAAAGAAAATATTTTTTTAAAACCGATACTAATGGGAAATTTAAAGCTTTAATATCTAAGCCAATAGATAAAATAAGAAATTTACTAACAACAATAAGATTGATGTTATTTAAGATCATTATTATTATTATTTATTCAGACTAAGGCCGAAGTGGCCTGTGCGGTATATAAGAGTCTTCTCCATTCTGCTCGGTCCATGGCTACACGTCGCCAACCACGCCGTCTACGGAGTGTCCGCAAGCCATCTTCCACCTGATCGATCCACCTCGCCTTCTTGTGCCCGTCGGATCGTTGTCGAGAACCATTCTGGCTACGTGCCCGGCCCACCGCAGTCGTCCGATTTTCGCGGTGTGAACGATGGATGGTTCTCCCAACAGCTGATGCAACTCGTGGTTCATTCGCCTCCTCCACGTACTGTCCGCCATCTGCACCCTACCATAAATGGTAAGCAGCACTTTCCTTTCGAAAATTCCAAGTGCGCGTTGGACCTCCACGACCTCCAGGTCTCGTGTCCGTAGAGGACTTCCGGTCTAATGAGCGTTTTGTAGATTGTCGATTTGATACGGCGGCGAACTCTATTCGATCGGAACGTCTTGCGGAGTCCAAAGTATTGTAGTAGAATATTGGTCTATAGTAAGCCATTCATTACCGATATTAATTGAGTAGGCCTTGGAATGTAGTTCAGTTATACCAAGCTGTGAATAAACCATTCTGTAACCACCCTTCAACCGATAAAGTCGTTACTACAATTTCAGAAGTGGGATACCCTATTTTTTTGTCCCTATAAGTAGAAACGATAATCGGTTTTAATGTCTCGCCTTCGTAGAAGTCCGACTCGAATCCGTCAAGAGCCAGCTGTTCTTGCTGAAATCGACGAAGAAGTTGAGAATGGCTCGAGTCAATCTGTATGCCCTTCAGATTCAGCAAATCAAATTGCCGACACCCAAGCAATACGAAATACCGGTGACGAGGTTCAACAAGTTCCCATGTCGCTCATTTCACCCGCTGCGCAAATAATGAATAATTATAATCAAACTCCAATGCACCCGGACGATGTTAAGAAGTTGGTTCCGTTATTCAACCCTGATGAAACTACGTCAAATCTGTGGTTGGATGTTTTAGAAAATTTGAAGAAAATTTATGCTTGGCCAGATTCTTCCGTTCTTCATTACGCTGTGACCACACTGAGGATAATCCGCACATATTTATTGGCGAAAATCCAGAAATTTTTATTTTGAGATTTATATGTGCACACATAACTATCCACTATCCCAGGACGCACTTAAAACAAATTAGTGTGATATATATCATGAGCAGCTGCACATACATTTTATTAGCGCAATAAGATTTTTATTAGCCAAACAAATGAATCACAAGTGTAAAGTTAGCTGATCACATTCTATTAGGGTACACATATGTATTACGTGCAGATTATTCTGAGTGCAGGTTAGGAGAGATTCCACGTCTGTAGTATGAAGCCGTACGTGTTAAGATTGCTACACTCACAAAAAACTCCGCATTATATTCATGAGTTTACACATGGATTTTTGCAATGGGGGTAGCGAAATGGATTCCATATTTTCGACACATATATTCCATGCGTACACATGCATTGCATGTATGTTCACACATACTTTCCATGTGGGTCATAGTATCCATGTGTGAATTTGTATGCAAATAAGTATGTGCCGACGCATGATATGCATATTTCAAAATACATGGATTTTTGCCATAAAGTATGTGTCGATTTTCCTGAGTGTAGTTGGGAAGATTTCAAAACAGAATTAAGAAAGGGTTTACCGAATACCGAATATCGTTGACGAAGCAGATGTTCATTTTCGGTTGATGAAGCGTTTAAAAAGGTTAGACGAAAGTTATGAAAAATACGTGTACGAAATAATGGCAATCGGGAAAACAGTCAACCTCAGCGAATCAGCTCTTGCCAAATATGTTGTCCATGGAATTCAAGATATTTCCCTTCAAGCGATGTTGTCTATGCAGAAATTTGATTCGGTCATGGAGATAATGGCTTGTTTGAAACGGTTCGAGTCTTTGAATGTTATGAAGCATCCTCAAAATTTTCAAAAGTCAACTGTAGATAACCGTTGGGTTTGCCATAATTGCAATGAAGTTGGTCACATTTCTAGAAAATGTATGAAAACGGCTGTCAAATGCTCACAGTGTGGTCGATCTGGTCATCTTTTAAAGTTCTGTCGTGGTGGAGCCCCAAATCATTTCAATCAGAATTTGGACTTAGGACATTCCAAACCTACGACCACCGTCTACACATCGAAATTTGGTTTTCAAGCTGCTGATGTCAATCGAGGAAGCACTGCAGGTCGTATTGAATCTGATACAAATCAGCTAGGTACTATAGTTAGGATGAAACTAGAGGAAGAGCATTTCATAAGTTGCTTAAGATTTGATAACTATTTTAAACCATTTGTAACCTTACTCGACACAGGTAGCTCAATTAGTATTATCAAAGCGAGTTTGATTCCATCTCCATTTAAAGTTACGTCATTTACAGACAATATGGAATTCAGAGGGTTGAATGAATCAGTTTTGAGAATATTAGGTACAATTGATACGGAAATGATGGTAAACAATGTTATTTTTAAATTACAGGCTAAGGTAGTCCCGGACGAGACCATGTACCCGGATTGTATTATTGGACGCGATTTTATTCGAGAAAATGATGCCAAAATTATTCATGAGCGGGACTTGATAACAATTCAACGAAAATCATTTTTCCACAAAAACAAATCTGACAATATTGATGAAGCTAAGAATTTTCTAAATGAACTTTATTTTACAGAACTTAACAATTCACCAACTAGTGTTTATGTTGTTGATGATTTGGATATTGGTGATAATAAAATAGATATTAACGTTGTTAATCAGGTTAAATCTCTTTTCGCTGCACATTATTTAAATGTTTCTAGATCAACAGATCCGGAAGTAATACATCAAATGAATATTGAACTAAATTGTTACAAACCATTTCATTTTTCTGCAAGACGATTTTCTTTTCAACAGAAAAAGGAAATTGAAAGCACTATTGAAAAATTATTAAAGGAAGGTATAATTGTTGAAAGTAACTATCCTTATGCCAGCAGAGTTGTGTTAGTTAAAAAGAGAGATGGATCATTTAGAATGTGTGTTGATTATAGGGAATTGAATAAACAAACCGTCAAAGATAGATACCCAATTCCACTAATTGATGATCTTCTTGATCAGTTGCGAGGGAAACAATATTTTTCTAGTTTAGATTTGAAAAGTGGCTATCATCAATTAACATATGGGACAATACGAATATAAAAGGGTGCCTTTTGGATTATGTAACGCACCATCTGCTTTTATGAGATTCATTCACCATGTTTTCCGAAAATTGATTAAAACTGGTAAATTGGTAATATATTTGGATGATATTTTAATTGCAACAGATACTATTGAAGAACATATCATTATTTTGAAACAGGTGTTCAAAATATTAAATAAGAATTTACTTGTACTTCAACTGACCAAATGTTCATTCATGAAAACAGAAACTGAGTTTTTGGGTTATAAAATATCAAATCAAGGAATTTGTCCAAGTGATCGTCACACAGAATGTTTAAAACATTTTCCGGTTCCAAAGAACCAAACTGAAGTACAACGTTTTATAGGCTTGGCTAGTTATTTCAGAAGATTTATTTACCAATTTTCTATAATTGCAAGCCCTTTATATAGTTTAATCAATAAAAAGAACAAAACATTTGATTTTGGAGTTGAACAAATGAAGTAAGTACAAATGAAGAAGTATTGGCGAAACTCCCTCGATGTTATTATTTGGAGTAAATCAGCGATGTAACATTGATGATGAAATAAGGAGTTATCTAGAAGCAAAATTAAATTCGGAAAGAGATTTAACTGAAATGAGACAAAATGCTGCAGAAAAGATTAAAACAGTTCAAGAAAACAACAAAAGAGTGTATGATAAGAAATGTAAAATTAATAGTACTTTTAATGTTGGTGATTTGGTGTTCATTCCAAATAAGCCTGAAGCTGGAGTAGCTCGTAAACTTCAAAAACAATTTAAAGGTCCGTACAGAATTAAGAAGGTTCTACCAAATAACAGATTTGTAGTTGCAGATATTGATGGTTTACAAACAAATCGGGTTCCGTTCAGTTCGGTTTTCGATCCGTGCAATTTGAGGCTTTGGACGCCAACTGATATCTAATAATGCACTTCGGGTCGAAGTCTCTTTCAGGATGGCCGAGTTGTAGTAGAATATTGGTCTATAGTAAGCCATTCATTACCGATATTAATTGAGTAGGCCTTGGAATGTAGTTCAGTTATACCAAGCTGTCAATAAACCATTCTGTAACCATCCTTCAACCGATAAAGTCGTTACTACAGTATGTACGATTTCCAGCCACTATGCGTCTCCAAATTTCTCTGCTCACATTGTCTTCTCTTGAACCTCTCCCTATCATGTACTTCGTCTTCGACGTGTTGATGACTAGTCCGATCCGCTTGGCTTCCCTCTTCAGTCAGAAGTAGGCTTCCTCCATCTTCTCAAAGTTACGTGCCATAATATTTATGTCGTCGGCGAAGCCTGGACGGACTTACTGAAAATTGTACCACTCGTGGTAGTCCCTGCTCTTCGTATTACCCCTTCGAAAGGGATGTTGAATAGCAGACACCTCTGCGTTTCGAAGAGACTCGAGAATGCCCCTGAAACTCGAACGACGCACATCATCCGATCCATCGTCGCTTTTATCAACCGTGTCAGTTTATCCGGAAATCCGTGTTCGTGCATTAGCTGCCATAGCTGGTCCCGATCTATTGTATCATATGCGGCTTGAAGTCGATGAATAGATGATTGGCGAATGGCGAACACCTGGTCCGTGGTGGAGTGTTCGCCCATAAAGCCCGCCTGGTACTGCCCCACGAACTCCCTTGCAATTGGTGCTAGTCGACGGCATAAAATTTGGGAGAGTACCTTGTAACGCCGCCAAACAATGTGATTGCGCGGTAGTTGCTACATTCCATCTTATCGCCCTTTTTGTAGATGGGACACATGACACCTTCCATCCACTCCTGCGGCAGAACATCATCCTCCCAAACCTTGGTAACTACCCAGTGCAGCGCTCTAGCCAGTGCTTCACCACCGGGTTTAAACACCTCTCCTGGTAGTTGGTCAACTCCAGGGGCTTTGTTTTGTTTTTCAGCCGGCCGATCTCCTCCTGGATTTCCTGGAGATTTAGAGCCGGAAGTCGCATATCCTGCGCGCGTGCTCCTAGGTTCATTACCATACTTCCTCCGTTGTCTGCCATATCGCCATTCAGGTGCTCTTCGTAGTGCTGCCGCCACCTTTGGATCACCTCACGCTTGTTTGTAAAAAGGTTCCCGTTTATGTCCTTACACATATCGGGCTGTGGCACGTGGCCCTTACGTGAACGGTTTAACTTCTCTTAGAAGTTTCGTGCGTTATTAGCGCGGTACAGTTGCTCCGTCTTTTCACGGTCTCAATATTCCTGTTGGCGCTTTTCCTCCGAAAAAACGAGTTTTGTCTGTTCCGCGTTTGTATCGTGCCTTGTTCGCCCTCGTGCGGTGTTGCAGCAATCTCGCCCATGTTGCATTCTTCTCCTCTACTAACTGCTCACATTCGCCGCCATACCAATCGTTTCTCTGATCCGGAGGCACCGTACCTAATGCAGCGGTTGCCGGGCGTCCAATGGCGGATCAAATATCTCTCCAGCCATCTTCAAGAGACGCTGCTCTTCCGTTGGGAGTGCCACTTTCAGCTGCTGAACGTAGTCTTGGACTAGTCTACCGTCTTGTAGCCGCCCAATGTTTAGCCGCGGCGGACGACTCCGACGCGTGTTGTACACCGTCGAGACTTTTGAGCGCAAACATGGTGCAACGAGGTAGTGGTCGGATTCAATATTCGCACTGCGGTAAGTGCGTACGTTCGCGATTCGGAGAACAATTTACCGTCAATTATAACGTGGTCGATTTGGTTTTCCGTTACTTGATTAGGTGATTTCCATGTGGCCTTGTGACTATTCTTCCGGCGAAAGAAAGTGCTTCGAACTACCATTCCGCGGGAGGCTGCAATGTTTATGCATCGTTGGCCGTTGTCGTTCGATTCGGTATGCAGACTATCCGGCCCAATGACCGGTCTATACATTTCCTCCCTTCCTACCTGAGCGTTCTTGTCACCGATGACGATTTTGACGTCCCGCAGTGGGCATCCATCGTATGTCCGCTCCAGCTATGCATAGAACGCTTCTTTCTCGTCGTCGGGTCTCCCTTCGTGTGGGCTGTGCACGTTGATGATGCCATAGTTGAAGAATCGGCCATTTATCCTCAGCTTGTACATCCTTGCATTGATTGGCTGCCACCAATCAATGGTGGCGCGTTGGCGCTTTTCCAGCACTATGAAGCCGGTTCCTAGGAAATGGATGTAATTCATCGTAGATTATCCTGTCGCAACCTGCGAAGCCTAGCGACATGCAGTTCCATGTTCCAAGCTTCCAATCGTGATCCTTTATTCGTCGCCTAGGTCGTTGCCGATTGTATCGAGTCGTATTATCTTCTATGTCGTTCGTAATGGTTGTTTTTAAAGGCGGCTTATTGGGCCTGCGCAATCCTCCTGTCTCGTCGGAGGGCCGTCGTGTCAGGGTTGTTAAGCATCCCACCTAACACCAGGACTTGGGTTTGTGCGCTTTGAGCGGCACACGGTCGCTTTGGCGGAGCTTACTTGCGGATACATGCAGATTTTTATAGGGCCCACTGTCAAACCCCACCACATCCTAGGCAGGCGCCACAACTCGCAGATGGCCTGGAGAGGGATCGTCAAGCCCTTGGACATAGTCCCTATCGTATATGTATACAGAGATAATAGGTGAGAGACTTTTTCATTCTCTTTTGAATTCAATTCCTGCTTGTGGGCATTATAATACATATACTCGAACATTTGAAAATGGTTCATATGGTTTTGTGAGGACCCGGGTCGTTGCCCTCTCCCCTCACAGACGTCCTTAAAATCTGATTTCCGCGGCGATAGATGATTTCCTCAAGAGCTGCTGCTATCCATGATGATGGTGTTGATATCGTTCTCGGCGGTTACCAGCGAATAGCTTAAAAAGTATCCTATCTATTTTTTTTAATTATCGCTCACAATCATTATCGCCGCTCACAATCTACAAAAAATACTACTGGTGATGTTCGGCCAATTCATCCCAGACTGTGTTACTTTTTCGACAAATAAGGAATTCTGATCTTATTATAATACGCATTCATTGTATAGTTCAGTTCATTGCTCCCTACCATAGTTACCACGGGCACATGAACTCGAACTCAGGAGCACTTAGGCTGCTATCGGTAGTATGCTTTTTATTACACACCGTACGAAAACTACGCGATTCTTCTTGCGCTCGCCACTTTACTTTTCTTCAAAACGCTGCTACTCACGCGACGTCCTCAATCAAAATTTCAGCGGACATCATTCAGCTGTGGTGCACATCAGTGCCGCCCTGCCACGACAGTTATGTCTATTTAATGGCAGTCCCCCGGCGAACATGATTCGCTTCACACCATTGCATTGCAGTAGCTATTTACTATGATTGTGATTAGTGCTGGCTGGCAGGCCACACAGACGGATGTTCGTCGGGAATGTGACCTCAAATTGAACGTACTTAATGAGAATTCTTCAAATAGCCAAAACAATGCCACCAAAGGGTAGCTTCCTGGCGAAGGTTTGATAAATTAGAAACGGAGACCAAAGATGAGCAATAATTCCTTTCTCTTCATTTTTTTCCTTGTTTCTTGGGACGGAATACGTCTAATAGTGCAAAAAGGGTCAGACTCAAACCAATCATGCCTCCAGCATGTTGAGGGAGATGAGCGAGAAATGCACCTCTCCATTCATATCGAAATTTTTAACTATATTATTCCTATAATATCCTATTTTAGAATCAATGAAGTTACATTAATCGCTTTCAATTTTTTTGAATACAGTTTCTATCGACACAATATTGTACATTTGAAACACATCAGCTCAATATATAAATTCCTTTTGATCGTATTTTCCTATGCCCGCAATCGTGCGGGTACAAATAGCCGGGAAAAGAGTACAAATATGTATGAACAAAGACATAAGACAGGAACATTTTGAGGGCCGCGAAAAGCTTTACACGAACGAAAAATATTGACGAATTTATTATTAATGGTTTAAAAATGTGATTTAAGAAGTAGAATTAAAATTATGAAGTCAAGTACGAAACACTGAAGGCGTCCTTCAAATTAAGGTAGAAATACGTATCTGTAAAGATTTGAATTAAATAAAATAGTACGGATTTGTCTTATAAATAGATGAAGAATGGACTTCGAAATTAATTGAAAAAATAGTGACCACTCCAGCGTAACGATTTAAGTATGGAAAAGTTCTAAACATTGTATAGACGTTTGTATTTGTGTTAACTCTGACAGATAACAGATAAAAATAATTTTGAAAACACAATTGTATGGACAATATTCTTGAAAAACAATATACCGAAAGGTGAGAATGGTTGAGCTCAAACTGTGAGATTAATCATGCCCATCAATAATCAAAAAATTGTCAATATTCTACGGTCATGTAAAGATCGTTTAAGAGTCGCCGTAGGTCGAGGAAGATTCGCATCGACCGCAGTGTGACTCCAGCTAGCAAATATGCGTCTCTTCAGACGAACAGCAAAAACTGACCATCACAGCGAACAGACGAACAGACTAAATACAATTTTACTCAAAATGACATGTGAAACTGAATGTTGGAATACACCACCAGAATTGCATAGGAGACGAAAAATAACAATAAAATCGCCAGCAATTTCACACTATCGGAAAAGTTGAACAATGCGCGATATAATGTTGTCCAATAGTTTAAATTTGGAGTAGAATGTATGTTCTCTGTGCATCGTTGAACTCGGTATGTCCATCGATGTTAGCGATGACCGACGACGGCATGGATCAACCAGGGAATGAATGGAAGGAGCAATCAAAATCGTTTGGTCGTTTTTATCGGTTCCTTCTAGAGCAATCCAGCCCCGGCAGGTGTGGTGGTGCATCAGCATAAGTAGACGTAAAGAAGTATTTCAATTGATATTGAGACCGAGAAGTGGACGCTCGTGACCGGTGGAGTGATAGTTTGATTGGAATTTATTTTTAATTGAAATAGAGGGAAGCAAATAGTTTACGGAGAATTGTATTGTAGAACATTTTTTGTCGTTTCTCGTACAACAAAATTATTCTTTTCACTCTAACAACAAACTAGTTATAGGAAGCTTGGAGAACCACAGTGTTGTATACCAATCTGTATAAAAACTGGCCATATGCGAGGTTGCTAGATTCTTATACAAAAAATGTAAGCTCACAAACAAATATTGTAAGGAAAGCTTGCAAAATTGTAAGGTCTCATACAACATGTGTATTAGAATCTAGCATTTTCGCATATGCCCAGTTCTTATATACATATTTTGGTAGGTTCTTTATACAGAGTTGTTATAAAATCTAAGAATCAACGGTTGGGTGTGTGTGGAAAAAGATACAATAAAAACATTATACAACTTTTCATATTGGAACTCTTAACGATTCTCTCTCTAGAAACTAAGTACTTTCGACTAGTATAAAGTGACCAGATATCTTGGATTATGCGGGACAGTCCCGGATTCAAATTACTTGTCCCATATTGCATGGCGTCCCGGAAAATGTCCCGCATTCCATGATAAATCTGTAAATCTATAGAATCCGTAGGACCTGGGATGTCTACAAAATCTGGATCTAAATAATCAGAACATAAAAGGAAACTTGGGCAGTATATAAGCCCTTCAATAACAGCGAGCGAGCATTCATTTTTATTGCATATGACGTCGACTGACCACTGTTGGACTGCAAAGCATTTTAGACGTCAAACAGTGGTCAGTCGACGTCAGATGCAATAAAAATGCATTGGATTGCGCAACGTAATGCAGCTGTTATCGGCCGTCCGATAACTGCAAAACTGTTACAACTATAGCCTGGATACGAGAAACGCAGATAGTAAATGTAACTCTGTCAAACTGCATGTAGTCAATCTTCTTCATTATGTATAGAACAACACAAAATAAGGGAGGAATTGTTTATCTATTAAAAATGTTCATACCTCTGTTTCATGTGATCACATTGCATAACAATAAAATTCAACAAACAAATCAATTCAATTTCATAATCTATCATTGATTTATAGCAAACACATGTAAAATGCGATAAAACGTAAAAAACGTAAGTTTCAAAGAATCTAGGCCTTCCGAAGGCTTTTGTTGATTTGCATTTGAATAACCAAGATAAAGAATGTATATTATGGATGTGTATGATCTATAGAAACAAAAGTATCAAACAATATTCTAAAAGTAATGATCTGAATCGGTATGTGCCTAAAATTTGGAGCATCCTTGAATCTGAAAAGATCTAAAAATCTGCAAAATCAAGAAAGGCCTGAAACATACAAAGTTTTATAAAAAGAATTGCACCGTCTTCATCTAATGGTTGTGCAGACTGATCACATACATAAGACAACGGACAATACGAAATACAGCAGTGAAGAATGTTTCGCTAATCAAAGTAGTTTCCACGACTGGAGCGGTAATCGAATCCTCACCTTATAATACACAGCATACTATACTGCCACCGTCCCATTTGAGTTTTCATAACTTTTGAATAAACCTGATGAATAGTGTTCATTTCCAGTAAAAATCATAAATCATAATAAAAAAATGCGATTTTGTATGTCTATGCGTGAAAAAATACCAAGTTATATGCGTCCCAAATTGAAAGTACCCGAATAACAGTCCCACTAGAAATTTAAAAAATCTGATTGCACAAAACCAAGCAATGTTTTTTTAATCAAACTAAATCGATCCATGATATTTAATCCATAAAATGATGAACAACTCAGCAAAATTTCAACAAGGTTTAATGATGTTTCAATTTATTAGATTTTTTAAAAGTTTTATATGGAAGATGCGATTTGGAACTTGAATGGCTACTATCACAGTATGTGAAAAAAAGGGTATGGGACTGACATGCGAGTGGGCACCATACGCTCATGCGACCTGCACGCCCAAGTAACATTTGAAGTTTTATTGCGCTCTAGGAATGGTTTTCAAGATCAAATTATAGGAGCGGCTAACCGCACGGCCATGAAATCCAGATTATGTAACATTTCTTTTTGTGTTGTAGGTTAATAGGAGGAGCAATTCTTTTAAAAAGATTAGACAGGTAGCAAAGTCTTGTTGATCATAATTGAGTTAAGCTACGATCAGCCATTGCGTTCTATAATTTTGAAAATATGGTGGAATCTAAATCAGTCTTCCAGACTTTGTAGAACAGCCTTTGTTGCATTTCTTCATACGTGAAAGCGACTTAAGGGGTCGTTCAACAATGACGTCACAGGTTTTAGGGGGGAGATGTTCTTCGGTTTTGTGACAGTACATATACTAGGTATACAAAAATCTCAAAGTAGTGGACGTCATATTTGAATCCCGGCCAAGATGAATTAAAAAACAACAGCTGCTATAACTTGGCAGTTGGAAAAGATTCCTCCATGGAAATTAATCCTCTCGACGCTATTGTTAAAGTTGGTGCTCTTTTGGAGGCCTCAGAACCGTATCAGTTTATCCGGAAATCCGTTTTCGTGCATTAGCTGCCATAGCTGGTCCCGATCGATTGTATCATATGCGGCTTTGAAGTCGATGAATAGATGATGTGTGGGCACGTTGTATTCGCGGCATTTCTGCAGTACTTGGCGAATGACGAACACCTGGTCGCCCATAAAACCCGCCTGGTACTGCCCCACGAACTCCCTTGCAGTTGGTGCTAGTCGACGGCATGAAATTTGGGAGAGTACCTTGTAGGCGGCGTTCAGCAATGTGATTGCGCGGTAGTTGCTACAATCCAGCTTATCGCCCTTTTTGTAGATGGGACACACGACACCTTCCATCCACTCCTGCGGCAGAACCTCATCCTCCCAAACCTTGGTAATCACCCAATGCAGCGCTCTAGCCAGTGCTTCACCACCGTGTTTAAACAGCTCTCCTGGTAGTTGGTCATCTCCAGGGGCTTTGTTGTTTTTCAGCCGGCCGATCTCCTCCTGGATTTCCTGGAGATTCGGAGCCGGAAGTCACATGTCCTGCGCGCGTGCTCCAAGGTTCATTACCATACCACCACCGTTGTCTGCCATATCGCCATTCAGGTGCTCTTCGTAGTGCTGCCGCCACCTTTGGATCACCTCACGCTCGTTTGTAAGAAGGTTCCCGTTTATGTCCTTACACATATCGGGCTGTAGCACGTGGCCCTTACGTGAACGGTTCAACTTCTCATAGAACTTTCGTGCGTTATTAGCGCGGTACAGTTCCTCCGTCTCTTCACGGTCTCGATCTTCTTGCTGGCGCTTTTTCCTCCGGAAAATCGAGTTTTGTCTGTTCCGCGCCCGTTTGTATCGTGCCTCGTTCGCCCTCGTGCGGTGTTACAGCAATCTCGCCCATGCTGCATTCTTCTCCTCAACTAACTGCTCACATTCGCCGTCATACCAGTCGTTTCTCTGATCCGGAACCACCGTGCCTAGTGCAGCGGTTGCGGTGCTTCCAATGGCGGATCGAATATCTCAACAGCCATCTTCAAGAGATGCTGCGCCTAGCTGCTCTTCCGTTGGGAGTGCCACTTCCAGCTGCTGCGCGTAGTCTTGGGCTAGTCTACCGTCTTGTAGCCGCCCACTGTTTAGCCGCGGCGGACGACTCCGACGCGTGTTGATCACCGTCGAGAGTTTTGAGCGCAGACATACTGCAACGAGGTAGTGGTCGGATTCAATATTTGCACTGCGGTAAGTGCGTACGTTCGTGATGTCGGAGAAAAATTTACCGTCGATTAGAACGTAGTCGATTTGGTTTTCCGTTACTTGATTAGGTGATTTTCATGTGGCCTTGTGGATATTCTTGCGAGGGAAGAAAGTGCTTCGGACTACCATTCCGCGGGAGGCTGCAAAGTTTATGCATCGTTGGCCGTTGTCGTTCGATACGGTGTGCAGACTATCCGGTCCGATGACCGGTCTATACATTTCCTCCCTTCCTACCTAAGCGTTCATGTCACCGATGACGATTTTGACGTCCCGCAGTGGGCATCCATCGTATGTCTGCTCCAGCTGCGCATAGAACGCTTCTTTCTCGTCGTCAGATCTCCCTTCGTGTGGGCAATGCACGTTGTTGATGCTATAGTAGAAGAAACGGCCTTTAATCCTCAGCTTGCACATCCTTGCGTTGATTGGCTGCCACCCAATCACGCGTTGGCGCAGCACTAAGAAGCCGGTTCCCAGCTCGTTGGTGGTGCCACAGCTTTGGTAGAAGGTAGCCGCTCGATGCCCGCTTTTCCACACTTTCTGTCCTGTCCAGCAGATTTCCTGCAGCTCTACGACATTGAAGTTGCGGGGATGTAGTTCATCGTAGATTATCCTGTCGCAACCTGCGAAGCCTAGCGACTTGCAGTTCCATGTTCCAAGCTTCCTATCGTGATCCTTTATTCGTCGCCTAGGTCGTTGCCGATTGTATCGAGTCGTATTATCTTCTATGTCGTTCGTAATAGTTGTTTTTAAAGGCGGCTTATTGGGCCTGCACAAACCTCCTGTCTCGTCGGAGGGCCGTCGTGTCAGGGCTGTTTAGCGTCCCACCTAACACCAGGACTTGGGCTTGTGCGCTTTGAGCGGCACACGATCGCTTTGGCGGAGCCTACTTGCGGATTCATGCAGCATTTTATAGAGGATTAACAGGGCCCACTGTCAAACCCCACCACATCCTAGGCAGGCGCCACAACTCGCAGATGGCCTGGGGAGGGATCGTCAAGCCCTTGGACATAGTCCCTGCTGCCCCAAAATAATAGTCGAATAGGATTTTTATTGCACAGTTCTGTTTTTCTCATTGCGTCCATCTCGTCGCAACCAACTTGACTGCCTCGGAGAGAACAAAGCAGAGAAAGGCACTATTCGACTAGATGCTGATGTTATATTAGAAATTTGTAGACAGTACTCGTCGATAGAAAATCCTTGCGCACGCGATGGCATATGAGCAAATCAAACCACCTTCCTTTTGCCAGTGGAGATATATCAGCTTCCACACTGATATTCTTCCCTCCCCCTTCATACGGGAGCTTGGCAGAAGGAAGGTCGTGTGATATCATTAATTAAGACTACAATAAATATTGTTTATTGTTTATTGTCTATTGTCTATTTCCTATTGTCTATTGTCTATTGTCTATTGTCTATTGTCTATTGTCTATTGTCTATTGTCTATTGTCTATTGTCTATTGTCTATTGTCTATTGTCTATTGTCTATTGTCTATTGTCTATTGTCTATTGTATATTGTATATTGTCTATTGTCTATTGTCTATTGTCTATTGTCTATTGTCTAATGTCTAATGTCTATTGTCTATTGTCTATTGTCTATTGTCTATTGTCTATTGTCTAATGTATACTGTATATTGTATAATGTATATTGTATATTCGCTATTGCCTATTGTCTATTGTCTAATGTCTAATGTCTAATGTCTATTGTCTATTGTCTATTGTTTATTGTCTATTGTCTATTGTCTATTGTCTATTGTCTATTGTCTATTGTCTATTGTCTATTGTCTATTGTCTATTGTCTATTGTCTATTGTCTATTGTCTATTGTCTATTGTCTATTGTCTATTGTCTATTGTCTATTGTCTATTGTATATTGTATATTGTATATTGTATATTGTATATTGTCTATTGTCTATTGTCTATTGTCTAATGTCTAATGTCTAATGTCTATTGTCTATTGTCTATTGTCTATTGTCTATTGTCTATTGTCTATTGTCTATTGTCTATTGTCTATTGTCTATTGTCTATTGTCTATTGTCTATTGTCTATTGTCTATTGTCTATTGTCTATTGTCTATTGTCTATTGTCTATTGTCTATTGTCTATTGTCTATTGTCTATTGTCTATTGTCTATTGTCTATTGTCTGTGTCTCTTGTCTATTGTCTATTGTCTATTGTCTATTGTCTATTGTCTATTGTCTATTGTCTATTGTATATTGTATATTGTATATTGTATATTGTATATTGTCTATTGTCTATTGTCTATTGTCTAATGTCTAATGTCTAATGTCTATTGTCTATTGTCTATTGTCTATTGTCTATTGTCTATTGTTTATTGTCTATTGTCTATTGTCTATTGTCTATTGTCTATTGTCTATTGTCTATTGTCTATTGTCTATTGTCTATTGTCTATTGTCTATTGTCTATTGTCTATTGTCTATTGTCTATTGTCTATTGTCTATTGTCTATTGTCTATTGTCTATTGTCTATTGTCTATTGTCTATTGTCTATTGTCTATTGTCTATTGTCTATTGTCTATTGTCTATTGTATATTGTATATTGTATATTGTATATTGTATATTGTATATTGTCTATTGTCTATTGTCTATTGTCTAATGTCTATTGTCTATTGTCTATTGTCTATTGTCTATTGTCTATTGTCTATTGTCTATTGTCTATTGTCTATTGTCTATTGTCTATTGTCTATTGTCTATTGTCTATTGTCTATTGTCTATTGTCTATTGTCTATTGTCTATTGTCTATTGTCTATTGTCTATTGTCTATTGTCTATTGTCTATTGTCTATTGTCTATTGTCTATTGTTTATTGTCTATTGTCTATTGTCTATTGTCTATTGTCTATTGTCTATTGTCTATTGTCTATTGTCTATTGTCTATTGTCTATTGTCTATTGTCTATTGTCTATTGTCTATTGTCTATTGTCTATTGTCTATTGTCTATTGTCTATTGTCTATTGTCTATTGTCTATTGTCTATTGTCTATTGTCTATTGTCTATTGTCTATTGTCTATTGTCTATTGTCTATTGTCTATTGTCTATTGTCTATTGTCTATTGTCTATTGTCTATTGTCTATTGTCTATTGTCTATTGTCTATTGTCTATTGTCTATTGTCTATTGTCTATTGTGTATTGTCTATTGTCTATTGTATATTGTCTATTGTCTATTGTCTATTGTCTATTGTCTATTGTCTATTGTCTATTGTCTATTGTCTATTGTCTATTGTCTATTGTCTATTGTATATTGTATATTGTCTATTGTCTATTGTCTATTGTCTATTGTCTATTGTCTAATGTCTAATGTCTATTGTCTATTGTCTATTGTCTATTGTCTATTGTCTATTGTCTATTGTCTATTGTCTATTGTCTATTGTCTATTGTCTATTGTCTATTGTCTATTGTCTATTGTCTATTGTCTATTGTCTATTGTCTATTGTCTATTGTCTATTGTCTATTGTCTATTGTCTATTGTCTATTGTCTATTGTCTGTCTATTGTCTATTGTCTATTGTCTATTGTCTATTGTCTATTGTCTATTGTCTATTGTCTATTGTCTATTGTCTATTGTCTATTGTCTATTGTCTATTGTCTATTGTCTATTGTCTATTGTCTATTGTCTATTGTCTATTGTCTATTGTTTATTGTTTATTGTTTATTGTTTATTGTTTATTGTTTATTGTTTATTGTTTATTGTTTATTGTTTATTGTTTATTGTTTATTGTTTATTGTTTATTGTTTATTGTTTATTGTTTATTGTTTATTGTTTATTGTTTATTGTTTATTGTTTATTGTTTATTGTTTATTGTTTATTGTTTATTGTTTATTGTTTATTGTCCACCTATGAGGCCGACGGTTTTATCGGAACTCCCTTCGGGCGCCCACAGATTTCCGTGGTTCGTACGATCGAATGATTTTTCGTAGTCAACGAATACCAAATAGACGGACTCTTGGAATACTGGCCGTCGAAGTCGTGTCTATTTTATCTTGTATCCGGTTTAGGATAACTTTGCACAGAGCTTTGAGAGCAATACACGGTAACATGAGGCCCCGCCAATTGTTGCAAATAGTCAAGCCCTCTTTTCTTGGGACCTTCACTAGGACGCCAGTCGGCTGGAAAAGTCGATGTTTCCCAGATATGCAGAATGAATGATGCAACATTTGCGCAGATAGCATCAGGTCAACTTTGAGCATCTCGACTGAAATGCGATAGACCCCGGGAGCATTGTTAAATTTCATGCTTCGGATGGCTGCTTCAATCTCCTGCAATAATGAAGCTTCGGAGTTCACGCGGGTAATACGTCGCACCCTTGACAGTTTATGCCGAGATGTTGATGGTCAACACGAAGCTTGAAAAGTGTTTCGAAGTGCTCGAACCTACGTTTAAGCTGAGTCGATGAGAAAACCGAGCTGTCGCATCTTTCATCTTCATCCTCGGAATCATTCTTGCTCCCCGTAGGCGTCGTGAGATATCGTTGAGGAGGCGAACTTTTGGCCTGTTTTTGCAGCTTTTATGGCTTCGTCGCGCTCGCTTTTCCCGTCTGCAGCAGTTTTTAACTTCCTCCTCCAGAGCCGAATATCATTAACGGGACTCGTACTTGGCTGCTCTGGTTCTTGCCCGCTCTATCACGGCTTTTGCTTCTCTACGCTTCTCAATCTTCCGCCACATCGGAACTGTAATCCACACTTTCCGATGACATTCATTACGGACGACATAAGAAATAACATGACTCGATACAATCAAACAACAACAAACAACCACCTAGGCGACAAATAAAGAATCACGATTGAAATCTTGGAATATGGAAGTGGAAGTCTCAAGGATTCGCATGTTGCGATAGGATAATCAACGATGAACTACATCCCCGCTACTTCGACATCGTTGCATTGCATGGAATTTGCTGGCAGGACAAAAATGTGGAAAAGCGGGCATCGAGTGTAAAACTTCTACCAAAGCTGTGGCACCATCAACGAACTGGGAACCGGCTTCTTAGTGCCGGGCAAGATGATTCAACGCGTTATTGGGTAGCAGCCAATTGCCCTAAGGATTTGCAAGCTGAGGATAAAATTCAGTTTCTTCAATTATAGCATAATTAACGTGCACTACTACACGAAAGGTGACCCTACGACGAGAAGCGCTCTATGCACAGAGACTTTTCTAAACCTTCCACCTCTTTTGTCTAATAACTACTTCAGGCACAGTAAATTAATCTTCCAATGTAAAGTGCTATATTGACCATTTTCAAGTGTTTTCCTCATTACATTTCACAATACACGAGAAAGGCAACATCACCGCAGGGTGGATAGATCTAATTTTTTTCATTGTTTCAGTTAATAAATTTGATATCAAATAATTATATTTAATAAGGCAGAGAACAAATAGTAGTTTAACTTAACATAAATTCAAGGTGAATTAGGGGAACTGCTCCGATCTCCATCTCACTGAACATATATTCATCTCATCGTGAAACAAAGAAATCCAGCACAAATTTTGTCGCTTGTTTTTGTCAACATGCATGTTCACTGCTGAACCAAAAAAAAAACACACAAAAATAAGAAACATAGGGGGAATGACGGCTTTGGCAGGTTTTGTTCTATTATTGGCAGGGGTTTTTTTATGACTGACTAGGCTCAAATTTAGCCCAAGCATTCTTTGTATATCAAAGAATATTGTGGCCAAATTTCATAAAATTTGGTCGACAAAAACCCCCCTGCCAATAATAGAACAAAACCTGCCAAAGCCGTCTTTCCCCCTATCAGATTGCTTTCCGTTGCTTTGTTTTTGATGGAATATCGGAGTCATGAGATGAATTCCAGGAGCAGTTCCCTTATACCAATTTAAAATATTTGAAGAAAAAAATCATGTGGTTTTCCGTTTAGCGTTACAATATAGTTGAAATGTATGAAAGTAGCCATACTCTAAGCAGAGCCAATCGAATTTCAAGTTCACTCAAATTGTGGATTCGCGCTATCCTAAATTCAGGAAATGGTTCGGAAATTCAATCCAAATTGCCTCACGATAGTGCAGCATTCAGAACCAAATTCCCGTTTATGCTGAATAGACGTCCATGCGAACTGAAGCGAATTTGCCATTTCCAGTCGTGGGTGCTTTGAAACCCTGCCGGAAAGCGTAACGCGGTATCGACCCAGTTAGCATCATTAGCATAGAGAACATATTTTCTCATCAAGTACGCGGACAACCAACAACCGGACGACCGAGGTCGACTTGAACGAGTGCTGGGGACGGCCTAAGCATTGGATCCCTCGATGTGCCTGTATGGGGGTGAAATTGTCGCTCAAATTGAATAAAAGTGATAGGTTTATGAGCTATCTCATAGGAAGTTCGCCATCGTTTTGTATGCTCACTTTCCACATACGGTCTCTAGGCTAGGTTCAAACGACGGAACATCTTCTCTTCCTGAATTCGTTCGCTGTCTAGCAACGTGTACGATGCGGTAGGGAAAATAAATATATGGTAAAAAACATACGCGACACACAAATGCTCGGAAGGTGCCATATATTTGCAAAGTCTTAAGGTGCAACATCGTCAACGTCATAACATTTCACAATTTACACGTTATTTTAAGTTTTTCGATTATAAATGGTGCGAATTATCGTTTAACAAAAGTAAAGGAACGCCAGATACGCTGTTATATATCAATCGACTCAGAGGACAAATCCTAGGTGATCATTTAGATTTTATAATAACACATTTTAGTCTACTGTGATGTGTTCGAAAAAATTTAACATTTAACGAAACACCTCTACTTCTTTTAAAAGATGTTGTTAACCAGATTTGCAACGACCCATTACGTATTCTACTATTTGCATTCTAAATTCGAATTCAATGCATAACGACCGAGGTGTGTCATAAAAAATACCGATTGGGGAACAGGCAGCTGCTGAGGCATATACGGGGCATGTCCTTAATATCGAGCGCTGTATTGAAAGTCAAACGAATGGAACTGGATCCGGCTGCAAATGGCTCTACCAGTAGACATCAATTTGGACAGTCACTAAGCTTATGGCTAATAACGCACATTGTACAAACTATCCCGTAGTGACGATCCGCGTCTTGTCGGCGTTAACGGATGGACGGCCGACGGTGCTTCAGAACGGGAACTCCGTACCGAAATGTTTATACTTTGATTCCACACGAGTAATGAAAAACATCTGATAAATCACGAACACCGTTAGCGACGGGTTGTTATCGTAGATTACGAGTTGCAGTGGCACCACTCGCATTCGCGTCTATTTCGAACGGAATAGTTTGTAGTAGCGTGCTCCCGGTGACACCCACATTATGCAAATAACTCCGGTTAGTGAGTGACACACGCGTTATCGCGCACCAGAAACGAACAATGATATTATGAATATCTATCAATTGTTGATTCGCACGGAAGCGAGTTCTAGTTGTGAATCAACTTTGCTTTCGCATGTTCATGGGCTAGTGGAGTTAAGTAATAGTTGGTGGTCATCAAGCGGTGGTAATTAGTAAGTGAATAGCAGTTAGATTTCAAAATTTATGGCACTCTATAAGGAGCTCATAAAGATATATGACAAATAACACTTTCCTTTTAACTACAATATCACGACAATTTTACCAGTCACTTCAAAAAAAATTAAAAGTAACATTTGTTCTGATCTGAACCCTTAGTCAGAACCGCAGTAGTTCTTGTTCCGTGTTGTAGCACTGAGAACATTATTTAGGTACTTCTAGAAATTTTCCTAGATGAAACGAAAATATTCAAGAACTGTTCGTATAAGTCAGCAAATATAATATTTGCTGAAGAAGAAAATGTGGTATTGTGGAATTGGCAGACACATTGCAATCAATGTCATTGGTTGTCAATATTCAGATTTTAATTACAAGAATCAAGATTTCAGTGTGTGGCAAATTAGCATTGAGCAATTCGCACAAATTCGTAGGTGGTACAAGCCTGGACTATTGTATGACAGTAGCATAACATTCATCCGTTACCACAGATATTGATCTGGGACTAACTACTAACTCTTAGATGGAAGCAATGCACTCTGCAACAGTGAGGATCTGTCCTGGCCACGTCCTTGCGAATGCTGTGGAAGGGAAAGGATGGTTAATTGGACACCTTCTTAAGAAAGATGCAGAGAACTCTACGACCTCTCATAGGTGCCACGGGAAATTTTGAAATTGTTAGTGTGGAAAGTTATAACAGTAGTAATCGTTTAGGTAGAACGTGAAACACAGAAAGAACAAAGATATAAATTCAAAGGGCTGCAAAATGGTGAGTTGACATCAAGGAAGGAGCGCCCAACAGAGCTCTGGTCCCCACAAGTTCCTATCTACGCTTCCACGGGTTGTCCGATGACAAAAGACCGCTAGCTAAAGGTTGTGTACTTAGCTAGTAGTGCAGCCTGGGCACTGCCCAAGCAACCAAAAGTTCGGATAAGAGGGGCTGTTATGGCTTAATCAGCTTGCATTTTAAGTATTTTTTTGTATGGTGGGAGCGCAAAAGTGAACTTCGAAGTTCCGTTAAGTTGCTTGAAACTCAACGTGAACCAAAAGTGAACCAATTGGTTCGGTTAGGAACAAATTTAAGTAAAATCTGAGCTTTTGGTTGCTTGGGTGTTGTCCTTCTGACATCAACTAGAGTGAGAAGGTACGCCTCGAGCGTCTGTTCACCAGGAGGTGCGGCTCAAACAGCATCTGCCTGGTACCCAGCGGCTGGTTAACGAAATGCTGTATCGCGTCAGCTATACCCAAGGTGGCAGCCCCACCAGCGCGATGTTGGTAACGCGACCCCGGTAAGGTAGCTTACTGAAGCCTCTCAAATACCACGAAAAATGGAGATAGAAGAAAAAGAGAACGTTATTTTTGGCAACCAACCACCAACGAGCTGGGAACCGGCTTCATAGTGCTGGGAAAGATGCGCCAACGCGTGATTGGGAGGCAGCCAATCAACGCAAGGATGTGCAAGCTGAGGATAAAAGGCCGTTTCTTCAACTATAGCATTATCAACGTGCACTGCCCACACGAAGGGAGATCCGACGACGAGAAAGAAGCGTTCTATGCGCAGCTGGAGCAGACATACGATGGATGCCCACTGCGGGACGTCAAAATCGTCATCGGTGACATGAACGCTCAGGTAAGAAGGGAGGAAATGTATAGACCGGTCATCGGACCGGATAGTCTGCATCCCGTATCGAACGACAACGGCCAACGATGCATAAACTTTGCAGCCTCCCGCGGAATGGTAGTCCGAAGCACTTTCTTCCCCCGGAAGAATATCCACAAGGCCACATGGAAATCACCTAATCAAGTAACGGAAAACCAAATCGACCACGTTCTAATCGACGGTAAATTTTTCTCCGACATCACGAACGTACGCACTTACCGCAGTGCGAATATCGAATCCGACCACTACCTCGTCGCAGTATGTCTACGTTCAAAACTCTCGACGGTGATCAACACGCGTCAGAGTCGTCCGCCGCGGCTTAACATTGGGCGGCTACAAGACGGTAGACTAGCCCAAGACTACGCGCAGCAGCTGGAAGTGGCACTCCCATCGGAAGAGCAGCTAGGCGCAGCATCTCTTGAAGATGGCTGGAGAGATATTCGATCCGCCATTGGAAGCACCACAACCGCTGCACTAGGCACGGTGGCTCCGGATCAGAGAAACGACCGGTATGACGGCGAATGTGAGCAGTTAGTTGAGGAGAAGAATGCAGCATGGACGAGATTGCTGCAACACCGCACGAGGGCGAACGAGGCACGATACAAACGGGCGCGGAACAGACAAAACTCGATTTTCCGGAGGAAAAAGCGCCAGCAGGAAGATCGAGACCGTGAAGAGACGGAGGAACTGTACCGCGCTAATAACGCACGAAAGTTCTATGAGAAGTTGAACCGTTCACGTAAGGGCCACGTGCCACAGCCCGATATGTGTAAGGACATAAACGGGAACCTTCTTACGAACGAGCGTGAGGTGATCCAAAGGTGGCGGCAGCACTACGAAGAGCACCTGAATGGCGATATGGCAGACAACGGTGGCGGTATGGTAATGAACCTAGGAGCACGCGCGCAGGACATGCGACTTCCGGCTCCGAATCTCCAGGAAATCCAGGAGGAGATCGGCCGGCTGAAAAACAACAAAGCCCCTGGAGTTGACCAACTACCAGGAGAGCTGTTTAAACACGGTGGTGAAGCACTGGCTAGAGCGCTGCACTGGGTGATTACCAAGGTTTGGGAGGATAAGGTTCTGCCGCAGGAGTGGATGGAAGGTGTCGTGTGTCCCATCTACAAAAAGGGCGATAAGCTGGATTGTAGCAACTACCGCGCAATCACATTGCTGAACCTACAAGGTACTCTCCCAAATTTTATGCCGTCGACTAACACCAATTGCAAGAGAGTTCGTGGGGCAGTACCAGTCGGGATTTATGAGTGAACGCTCTACCACAGACCAGGTGTTCGCCATACGTCAGGTATTGCAGAAATGCCGCGAATACAACGTGCCCACACATCATCTATTTATCGACTTCAAAGCCGCATATGATACAATCGATCGGGACCAGCTATGGCAGCTAATGCACGAAAACGGATTTCTGGATAAACTGACACGGTTGATCAAGGCGACGATGGATCGGGTGATGTGCGTAGTTCGAGTTTCAGGGACATTCTCGAGTCCCTTCGAAACCCGCAGAGGGTTACGGCAAGGTGATGGTCTTTCGTGTCTGCTATTCAACATCGCTTTGGAGGGAGTAATACGAAGGGCAGGGAATGACACGAGTGGTACGATTTTCACGAAGTCCGTCCAGTTATTTGGTTTCGCCGACGACATTGATATCATGGCACGTAACTTTGAGAGGATGGAGGAAGCCTACATCAGACTGAAAAGCGAAGCTAAACGGATTGGACTAGTCATCAACACGTCGAAGACGAAGTACATGATAGGAAGAGGCTCAAGAGAGGTCAATGTGAGCCACCCACCACGAGTTTCTATCGGTGGTGACGAAATCGAGGTGGTTGAAGAATTCGTGTACTTGGGCTCACTGGTGACCGCCGATAACGATACCAGCAGAGAAATTCGGAGACGCATAGTGGATGGAAATCGTACGTACTTTGGACTCCGCAAGACGCTCCGATCGAATAGAGTTCGCCGCCGTACCAAACTGACTATCTACAAAACGCTTATAAGACCGGTAGTTCTCTACGGACACGAGACCTGGACGATGCTCGTGGAGGACCAACGCGCACTGGGAGTTTTCGAAAGGAAAGTGTTGCGTACCATCTATGGTGGGGTGCAGATGGCGGACGGTACGTGGAGGAGGCGAATGAACCACGAGTTGCATCAGCTGTTGGGAGAACCATCCATCGTTCACACCGCGAAAATCGGAAGACTGCGATGGGCCGGGCACGTAGCCAGAATGTCGGACAGTAATCCGGTGAAAATGGTTCTCGACAACGATCCGACGGGAACAAGAAGGCGAGGTGCACAGCGGGCAAGGTGGATCGATCAGGTGGAGGACGACTTGCGGACCCTCCGCAGACTGCGTGGTTGGCGAAGTGCAGCCATGAACCGAGCTGAATGGAGAAGTCTTTTATGTGCAGCACAGGCCACTCCGGCCTTAGTCTGATGATAAATAAATTTTTGGCAACCGACCTGGCACCGAAATAAGGACTATGATTGGAAACTCGGTACCTGGAATGTCAGGACCCTAAATGAACCTGGACGAGAAGCCTTCTGGCTCGCGAACTGCAGAAGGTTGGAGTGAACGTGGCCGCTATTCAAGAAGTCCGATGGCCCAGATCCGGGGAACGTGAATTCCGAGCCGTGGACCCCACGACCAACACTGCATTCAAGTATAACATCTATGAAATGGGTGATGCGGTGGAAACCCATTAGCGAACGAATCTGTGTGTTGAGGATACGGGGCAAATTCTTCAATTACAGCCTAATCAACGTTTACGCACCAGCAAACGATAAAACCGACGACGTGAAGGATACGATTTATGAATGTCTTGATAAAGCCTATGGAGAGTGCCCAAATCATGACGTGAAATTTTTTATCGGAGACGCTAACGCTCAGGTCGGTAGAGAGGACTTTTTCCGTCCTATACTTCACTCCGCTACCAATGACAACGGCCTACGGCTAGTAAATTTTGCTGCTTCCAGAGGGATGACCATCAGTAGCAGCTACTTTGCACGGAAGAACATCCGAAAGCACACCTGGAGACACCCAAATGGTGAAACTTGCAACCAGATAGACCATGTTCTGGTGGATGGGCGCCATTTATTGGATGTTATCGATGTGCGGACATTCAGAGGTCCGAACATTGACTCTGATCCAGGGCTGACAATAATCATCGTCGCAGCACGAAAAGGCACAGTAGCGACGAGTTGTATTGTCTTCGTTGCTACTCGATGCATCGTCAACGACGCGCACGACGTTAGCTTTCGTAGTGCAACCAAATCGTCATCACGACATCGAAGAACTAAGACTTCATACCATTAATCTTCAAGCGACAGCTAACATGCGAAGATATTTATTATTTCTTTGTAATAATGAATTTGAAGTAACGTATGAAGACGTTTTAAATGTTATTGGAACATTTGTGTTACCAATTTTCCTACTATTTATTTATTTGAGACGCAATTATGTTTTCAACCACTCCGTATAATAACGTGCAATCAATTGTGTGAAGAAGTGACGACGCTGCGCGACTATCTTCGTGGTAGGCGTGCATTGCGAAGAAAGCGAATAGGTGTCGCATCGTGCAATGTTATGACGAAGACTAAGTAGTTTTCGCTTTCTTCATACGACGAGAATGACTATTGTCAGCCCTGCTGATCACTACCTCGTTGTCAGTAAAATTCGATCACGGTTGTCAACTGTATCGAACGAAAGATCACAGCGAACGATGCGTTACAATATCCAGCGATTGTCTGCGGAAGGAGTATCAGCTGAGCACCGCCAGAAGCTCGACGAACGGATAAGTGCAATCAACGTTAGCGACAACATCAACGATCTATGGGAGTCGATCTATGGAGCGGTGAGAACAACAGCACGATAAGTAGTGGGGACTGCACAGAGGCGACCCAGGACGGGTTGATTCGATGTGGAGTGTCAAAGAGTGACAGACGAGAAGAACGTTGGTGTCAGGTACCCGATCGAATAGAGATCGGTACAAGGAAGCAAGAGCAGCCGAAAAACGAACCCACCGCAGGAAGAAGAAAGTATATGAAGAACAAGTGATTAGCGAGGCGCAGGGAAAATGGAGCAGAATGATATGCGGAGGTTTTATGAGTCTGTCAATGGCGTGCGGAGAAATACAGCGCCATCTCCCGTCATGTGCAATGACCAACAAGGGAATTTGCTGACAGATAAATCCGAATTAGCTGCCAGTTGGGAGCAACACTTCGAGACTTTGTTGAATATTGGAAGTGACGGTGCACCGGTGAACAGAATAAATATTAGCGACGATGGACAAGCTGTGGAGTCGCCTACACTAGATGAGGTTAAAAAAGCTGTTGAAGAGCTGAAAAACAATCAGGCTGCGGGGAAGGACCAGCTCCCGGCTGAACTTTTCAAACATGGCAGTGAGCAGCTTTATGAAGTTCTGCACCATATTATGTCGAAAATATGGGAAAACAAAGAATTGCCTGCTAGTTGGTTGGACGGCCTCATTTGCCCTCTCTTTAAGAAAGAACACAGACTGGAGTGCGCCAATTACCGAGGAATAACCCTCATGTACAAAATCATGTCCCGTATTCTGTTCAACAGTTTGAGACCGCTTGAAGAGTTCTTCGTAGGGGAATACCAGGCAGGTTTTCGATCAACGACGGATCAAATCCTTGATAAATTCCGGAAGTACTACTTGCAGACACATCATCTGTTCATTGATTTCAAGGCGGCGTATGATTCAGTGAAACAAAATGAATTATGGCAAATTATGCTTGAACATGGTTTTCCGGCAAAACTGATACGGCTGATTCGTATAACGTTGGACGGAACGAAATCAAGTGTAATTGTTGCGGATGAAATATCGACGTCATTTGTTACCTTAGATGGATTAAATGATGCACTCTCGAATCTACTGTTCAATATAGCGCTAGAGGGAGTGATTAGGAGAGCTGGTGTGCAAAGGAGCGGTACCATTATCACAAGATCGCATATGCTACTGGGACTTGCGGACGATATCGTAAGTCGAGTCAAGTACGAGACACTGAAGACTGTTGAGGTCGAAATACGTATCTGTCAAGATACAATTAAGTGGTGGAATTCAATGGGATTGTATAAACTCGTCTTATGACAGGGGGAAATTTTGGCTGTTACGCCCTTTTCAAATGTTGGTCTAGAAATAGTGCGAGATTGGACGTGTTTTAGGTAGGAAGGAGAACATTTGAGCAATCTGAGTTTCCGCTTGTGCTTTGTGCGGTCAATATCCCGTCAAACATAAAGAACTGATTACCTCAAAACTAGTCTTCTTCAGCTAAGAAACTAAATGTCAGCTTAAATTGTTTATTAGGGAAGTAAAGGCTTGTTTGTGTGTGTACGTGTAGAAAATTGCAAAAAATAATCGAAATACCCCGTATCGCTTCACTGCATATGAGCCTTCCACATAAACAAAAGATTTAAAAAAAAACTACCAATTCCTGACATTCAAAACGAAAATGTCATTCCCATCGCCTACAAGAGCTTTGCAATATTTGGCTTCTATCCAAAACGCGTTTTTTGCACTCTAAATTCTGCTTCAAATTGTATTCATAAATAGGTAACCTCCTTCATAATAACCTTCTTCTTTACTTTTCTTGCATAACTCTACGTTCTTCTATCAGGGTTACTGCACCTGAGTTTAGGCCAATGTAATAAATTGAATTCTCGAAAGCAAAGAATTGAAGCACAAAATGTTTTTCCTACATTTGTGATTTTGTCTACAATTATCACCGGTGATAACTTTCACGGTAAAAGACAAGCGTAAATCTAAGACGAAAGCAAAATATTCCTTTGTAATTCCGAGCTGAACTGAATACAGCATTCCGCTCAATGTACCAAGTTCACACACCTTCGCTTCGCCAGAGACAACCGAAACGAGCAAAAAAGTTATCATGATCTGCTCCTGATAAAAATGGCGACATCGAAACAATAATACAGACCACCTAAATCCCCCAAATTGCCACCGCGCCCGGAAACTGAGCAGGACTTTATAGACAACCATAATAGCGGACACATTTTTCATCTCATGTAACAATTTTATTTCCTTTGTCGCTTTCCATGACGACACGGCGACGGCGACGACGACGGTGTGCTGCGGATATTCGCCTTCGATTTCAATTTTGTTCAACGAGATAGTTTTCCTTTTTCCTTTGATTCTTGTTTAGCAGTGCAGCTCCCCCGCCGAAAATCGATGCTCTGTGCTCGTGGGAGGAGAAGAAATAAGTTTCCGAGGTTGGAAAATTATATTCTTCCCCGCAGCGACCGCCTCATCCGGTGACAGAAGGCGAAGCCAGTATTTTTTCCGGAACGTGTGCTACTATAGGGTGTGTTGAGGTTTGTTCGTCCCTGCCTGGATACCTGATTTAACACCGAGCTCCCGAATTGAACCGGGATGATTCACTAACGATGCATTTTTATTATTGGATGCGGTCGGGTGCACTGCAATCGAAAAATAACGATCTCATTACAAGGGTGGGTGGTTACAGAATGGATATGGGCGTTTTGGTAACGCATACATCTGTAATATTGATTTCTTATGTTGTGATAATTTAATTACCTTTCATTTTCCGAAGGTTCATTGACACTCCGCTGAAACGACTGCCGTGCTAGGTCGACACTTCATCAGCTTCCATCGCCTGCTGTTATGAGTGAGCGAGCATGTAATCAACCTTCATCTAACTCCCAACGACTTCTCAGAAGAGTTGGAAATCTTAATTGCTGAAATGTTGGCCCTTGTCAAATAATTCAAGAGCATGGAACCCAACCGAAGGGTGAAGTATTCAGTTTTCCAAACACTTCGCACTGCTCAAGCTAAGAAGATGTTAGCGAAGATGATTTATATACGGAAGTGGTAAATTGACATACAAATATCCATCAAACGCATTATTCTAAATTACATACAATATACAATACAATAGGTATTCGATTTTGGCATTGGACGGTTAATATGAATGTTTATGGAACAGATTTATTTTCGTTTCCTAAATTTCTTGTGCCCGAATAGTATGCTAAGTGGCAATTTGACCCAAGGCAAATTTTTTTCGACCGGCAAAGTGTGGATACTGAACCATTGTGGGATGCTGTGTGTCGGTTCCAAAAACTTTCCAAGTCTCTGCAAAAGACTGCTTTGCATCGTTATTCGCGGAGCTAGGCTGCAGGTTGATTTCTACTCTGTTTTAGTATTTGCGTCAATTTGTAACGGCCAGAACTGCAGAAGTAGGGTTAGGGACCCTTCTTCACTAATAACGAAGGGCTTATAATATTCCTACGCTCCATATAATTTAAAAATAATTTGCTTTAAAAAAAACTGCTTGGATTGGTGTTACAAAATCCAGAGAAATTCTCTTTATTAGTGTACGACCACCCCTTAGTTGAAACTGTAATAGGCAGGGTTTGCAGAATTGGTTTCTAGGTTTAGGTAATTTATTTACTTTCTAATTCATAAGGTTCCAGCCCAAGTAACAATCTCAATGCTTCGAAGATTTATGCTAGTTTTATAGAGGTTTTATTACGGCATGTAGAAATGCTTTAAGTTTTATTTTGGTTTTATTCAGTTGTCATTTAATTAGATCCGCAAGAGTACTTGAGAACTACGTTTTGAATTCCAATATAAAACCATAGCTCTTTAGGTTTTATAATGCTCCTGTGTTCCTCCTCAGAGCTAAAAAATGGAACTGACATAAAGCCAGCAGTTAAGTTATATGTTGGTTTTGATCAAGACTTATAAAAGCTGCCAAGTTTCGTAGAGTCCTGTATAAAACCCACATATAACCTTTACTCCTGAAAAAGACCTGCATAGGAGCTTGAAACTACTAACTACTATGGATAGAAACTAAATTTTCGGCACAAATTGTTTGACCCACGGAAGTTTTTCATTTCGCTTTCAGTCGAAAATGAAAAAAAACATTAGCAGTTTTTTCTATGTCGTGAATTATGTAGGGAACTGTTCCGATCTCCATCTCACTCACTGAAAATACATTCATCTTATCAGGAAGTAAAGAAATACGGCACCAATTTTTCGCTTCTTTTTGTCAACATGCGAACTCCTGCTGAAAAAAATCACAAATCAAATACATTTCCATTGCACTGCTTTCAATGGGATGAACATCGGAGCCATGAGTTGACTCCCTTATATATTTAAGTCGTTGAAAAAACTGTTCAAACAGCATTTGCTCATGAGGGGTATGAAAATATGTATTTAATCCATACATGCTTTGCCAATTTAACACGAGTAAAGCATTTTTAACAATTGCCACTATATGCTTTTTGATGGAAATACTTATTTTTAAAAGTATTTGCATTCGATGCCGAGGGCAGAAAAAGTTTGTTTATGATTTTTTTTATATCTGTCTACATTGTCATGTTGTCATTATATATAAAACTACCAAGCTTTAGGTTTGACCAAGACAAAACTTGCTAGTCGTAACATGGTCTTGAAAAAGGCCAAGATGAAACCTCTAGGTGTTTGAAATGCCCAGATAGGGCCAGTTCAGGAGTGATGGTTATATAGAGGCATTTTTTATGCAATCAAAGTTTTATTCGAAAAAATGTCGCAGATATTGAAAAAATAATGAATTTCATAATCGAAATATCATGCATATTTCTGTTTCACCTTTTAAACGGTAAAATTGGACATCCTAATAAGTTTTAGGAACAATGCTTTGGTTATTTGATCAACCAAAGTGGTTATTCATTGAAATTATTTTTAAAGTAATTAACTAAGGCAATTAATTAAACTTGAAAAATTCTAAATAATAACAAATTAACGAAGCGCATTGTTAAAATACTGATTATTTATCATGGTTTCACCATGAAAAATCCCTGGCATGCCTTCAAACATGCATAGAACACTCAAAGCCAGATATGAACTTTTATTGAACTGGCTGATAATAATTCTTTTATTTTGTTGTTTACATGTAATCCATGTATTGCAGGAAGAAAAGCATATTTTTTTCGAGTATAAACAATAAACAAATAATCAACCTGAGAGTTGACAACTGTTTCATTATCGGCTTATTTGTTGTTGTATCATAGTTATGAAGTGGTTGTATCATGGTTATATAGTGGTTCTCAAACCCGCCAAGTCTAGAGGAGGTTTTATGTTGCATGTTTTATGTGAGACTTGAAGTATATTATAAAACCGTTGGTTCTGAACTGGAACGCATATTAGGTTTTAATGATTGCAATAAAACTGGGCCAACTGGCTGTAACATGGTTTTATAGAGATCTACAGGAGGTTGTGGAAACTGCGAGGACTGCATGGAAGGTTTTGAGATTAGGTTTCGAAGAACGCTATAAACCTCTGATACAACCTTAATTGTTACTTGGGAGTGCAGCACATAAAAGTCCTCATTCACCTTGGTCCTTAGCTCTACTTTATACAGATGGTCCAGCGAATCATCGATTCACCTTGCGCATCTCGCCTCCTTGTAGCCATCACTAATAACAAGCATTTGTACTTTTCGCGGTGTGAACTTTGAATGGTTTCGTTTCGTTTTGACTCCATCCGCCGCTCCCAGGTTTCTATGCTTCCGGTGCTTCCGATGATATATCTAATATCTCTCCAGCCATCTTCACGAGCTACGCATAGCTGCTCTCCCGTAGGAAGTGCTACTGCGCGTAGTCTTCGGCTAGTCTATCGTCTTATAGCTACCCAATGTTAAGCCGCGACGAACGACTTTGACGCGTGTTGTACACCGTCGAGACTTTTGAGTGCAGGCATACTGCAATGAGGTAGTGGTCGGATTCAATATTCGCACTGCTCTAAGTGCGCACGTTCTTGATGTCGGAGGAGAATTTACTGTCGCTTAGAACGTCATCGATTTGGTACGAACATGCACACGGAAAAACTACTCTTGGTTCAATGCAGTTCATGTTTTTGTGAAAAGTGCACGAAAGTATAGGTTTTCCCCTTTCACGTAAGTTCATTTTTTAAATATTCAATTGGGTGTAATTTTTGCCATACATTTTTGAGGAGGTAACAATCATTCACGATTTGTATACAATTTGTGCTAAAAAAAATGTTTTAGATCCGCCGATAGATAATTTTTATTAACCCATGACATGAAAGAAGAGAGTTCGTACTTTCACGGAGTGGGTATTTCAGAGATACTGATTTTTATGAAATAACATTTTCCCACAGAGATATCGTGTCATCAATATCAATGCTTGAATTCATTCAAACCCAGGTAATCAATAAGCAATACTTCAATGCTTTTAAGTTTTCGAATAGCGGTATATTGGCCCTATTTGGCGATTTGGCGAATTGGAGTGCTTATTGGTTACTTGGGAATATAGACTGTACCTGAAATTATAAACACACTTGGATTTTTGAATAGGGGGAAAGACGGCTTTGGCAGGTTTTGTTCTATTATTGTCAAGGGGGTTTTTGTCGACCAAATTTTATGAAATTTGGCCACAATATTCTTTGATATGCAAAGAATGTTTAGTCCAAATTTGAGCATAGTCAGTCATAAAAAACCCCCCTGCCAAAGCCGTCATTCCCCCTATTTAAAAAAAAATCCAATTTTTTGGCTACGCATAGTTTAGTATCTTATCTTCTTTCTTCTAGTGTCGAGTTTTGCCGATTTTCTAGAATATAAGTCATGTTTCATTTTTTTCCTCTCACTCGGCTTTACGGTGTTTGCACAACACAGTTTCAAATAGTTTCTTCAAATTTCTCATTTATATCCACACTTAATCCATTGCATGTCGTTTTTATACTTATTTACCAAGCATTACTGGTGTCAAAACTTAAAATAACGTAACCGAATGAAAATTAGAGGCATTTGAAATTCACATGGAGCCGCTCCGAAAATCGTCAAATAAATGTCAAGCCCTCGTTTTCACTTATTTTACATATTTTGCAGATATTATTTTACAGATATTTTCAACCACTTTTAGACGATAAGACAAACATTCCTATTCACTTCCAATGAAAATTCAACGGATTTAATAGCTCAAAGGGTGAATATATCTCGTCTCGCCATTAACAAGATCCCTTTCCACCGAGGCGAGTACGGGTGATCGTCCAAGATATCATGCGTTTCCTCGACGTTCAAGATATGATAGGTAACGTCTCTAATTTCTTCCGTCTGCAGGTAAAGCCATCAAAATGGACTGATCGAACGATAACCCCTACCATCGTTGTCATCTTTGACAACCGAGAATCCCGTGACACCGTCAAAAAGTATTTCGAGAGATACCAACAAGCAAAATTGTGTCATCTGAAACATGCCCCCGCACTAGAGTATCGGTTCACCCTGAACGAAGGATTGTCCCCGCAAACCTTCCGGATACGCAATCTTGCCATTCGGATGAAACAGAAAAAATTGCCCTATCAGTGTTCGTTCGAAATGACAGTGTATTCGTCCTGCTTCCTGCCCAGAAACGGTATACTCCAATTGTTTGTACTGCCCAACTTCTCGAACTGGTCGAACAAAAAGTCACACAATTAGCCCACGATTCTTCCTTTGTCTTCTTCGACGCTTTATCAGCGGATCTGTCCACCTCCACAAATTGCTAATCCAACAATCACACTACTACGCGGACGTTCGAGCATCCAAATTACCCCTAAAAAATTTATCAAACCTTTGAATCGGACATCTTAATGTCAGAGAGATCGAACGCCATATCGACGGCGTCAAGCTTCTGCTGGACAGAACTCGATATCACTTTTTTGTCGTGATTAAAATCGTCATCTCCTATTGGTCTGCATACAACCTCATAAGACATTCTTTGCCATCCGGTAGAGGACGCGGTACCAAAACCTGTGGTAGAGTTGGACTCTACGTACAAAATAAATAAGGACTTACTGACTACCGAACTGAAGCAATTACTTCAACACCATGCTCCTGAACGTAACGTGATAAACGTATACCATGGATCACAGAAGGCATCAAACGTGTTGTCGAGTTGCGGAACCTGGCCTACACGCTCTACGCATGAAATCCAACCAGGGTTCGAGGCAACGTTCAATGGCAAGACTACGTTCGGGAACGTAATAGAGCAAACTCGCTCACCTTTGAGGCCAAAAAGCTACGCCGAGCATCACTTTGACGCTTTGACCACAACCTACCTGCAAAAAAGCTATGGAGCAATTTGAGACGTGAAGGAATGCATAACACAACAAAAACTCATCTACCGAAGAAACCAACGTTGACGATTCTAACAAATTCTTCAGTGATGGTCATCGTCAGCTACTTAACACAAGCCAGCCCAGATCTTTCTCCACACCAACACCGAAAAAGTTTGAGGCAAGATATATGAAATCCATACGAATGCTACACTGCCGTCATACGCATATTTGTCCCATGTTTGCTGGGATTCCCTATATACATAGGACAATTATGCATATAACGGCAGTACAGGAGTCGACGATATTCCGATCTCTTTCATAAAGCTCCTTTGTCCCTTTATCCTACCAGTCCTTAGCCATCTTTTTAATGCAATCATTGATGCTAAATCATTTCCTGAAAACTGGAAAAAGGCGATGATTACACCCATTTCAAAAGTGTCTAATCCCGTCCAACCAAAAGATTTTCGACCAAAAAAAAAAATCTCACTTTTGCAAATAACTGACCACCGCTGTTTGCTGAATATCAGTCCGGATATCGAAAGGGATATAGTACGGCGACTGCTATGGCAAAAGTTGTGCACGACATATACAGTAATTTCGATGGCAACTACTGTACTGTGATGGTTCTTGTCGATTTCTCTCTCGCATTTAATTGCGTCAATTACTGGAATCTCGGAACCAAGCTGTGAAACGAGTTTCGGTTTTCCCAGGCAGCATATGATCTTGTATCTTCATTACTAGCGCGACGGAAACAATCGGTCCGTTTGGAAAATGCTGTATTGACCGATCACGATGTTCTAGATGGGACTCCCTAAGGGTCATCATTAATCGCACTGCTTTTCAGCTTATAAATAAACAGCCTACCGTTATCATTGAAATGTATTTATGTACCACTTATATGCAGATAATCTGCAAGTTTATGTATCCGGTCCATCTTCAGACATCGAACGACTTGTGACCTCCATCCATGACCTACACGTAAAAAAATTGTTATTTATTATTAAGATTTCTAATACTTTTTTGCCAAAGCAGGCGCTTAATGATATGTATAAGAAAAAACTTATACATCGCATTAGTCACATACATTCCGAAACTTATACTTTTCATTAACTTATGAATATTATTAGCTTTTTGATATGGGAGCATTCATCAAGTGGCATAATGAAGAGTATAAGTATTTTCGAATGGTTTTTTGCCATAACATATAAGGTTATTTTTTACGTGTATATTTTTCGCCAAATCCTAGAAGAACGAAGGTCTATCATCTTCAGCAGAACTGGCGTCATGATTCCACAAACCAACATCGTTTTCTGTGGGGAAATCATGCCAGTTTCGAACAAAGTAACGAATTTGGGACTGGAGCTTGATAACAATCTGTCGTGGAACAATCAAGTGAAAGGTGTAATACAGAAAACCCACAATACCCTACGAACTTTTCGTCGTTTTGCTCCTGTACTCTCCTTGCCGACCAGACTTAAACTTGCACAATCGGTGATAATGCCCATCTTTACTTACTGCGATCCTGTGTATTATTCAGGTTTCACAGTTACCCTGAACAATCGACTGCATCGATGCTTCAAATCTCCGCTGCGATTTGGGCCTGGCCTTCGTCGAAGAGACTCAACCGAAACCGTTCGAAGTTTGATTCTGGGACATGATCTGCCATCTAATTACAAACTATGGATCTGCTGCATAATGCGGCAGGTCTTCTTCGATCATCTTCGCAATTACATCATGGAACATATGCAACAAGGTCGCCAAGAACGTACCCGCTCCTCCATCGTCCCTCGGCACACAACATCAAGTGGGAAGAGTCTGCGGATATACGGTGTTTCCTGCTGGAAAGGCGTACCGCTTGAAGTCAAAACGAAACCAACTTTGACGTCCTTCAAGGTCGCTGTCAAAATATTAGAGTACATTCTAAATTTCATTTTTTTTTTCTTGTTAATTCCACCTATTTGTTGGTTTTTGATGCAGCTTTTTTCGTTTTGATTGTTTCGTAATTTATTTATTGTTTCCAATGTTTTAGTAGTTTTTGTTTTAACGCTTCCTTGACCCGATAGTAAGTGTAAACTAACCGGTTATCGTTCACAATAAAAATTACAATTACAATCAGTCCCAACGATTCAACGGAGCGGTTGGTACGAGATGGCCTCGTTGCATTGTACGGCTATATTGTGAAATTAAGTTAAGCATTGATTCTCATAGGCTAGGATAGGATGTGACAATTGAATTGCGACTACCTAGTTGTTTCCTCAGTCGGTTGCTTCGACGAGGTCGTGGCCAGTGCTTCCGATTTTTGTTTTGCAAAAACCGCCGAATAATATATGTTAGAAAAAAACTATGCTTTCTCCTTCATTTATTCCATTATTCGTAATAAAATATGCTACGTACTATCAGAAAAAATATTTTACATGGAATTAGATGAGTTTTACAGTGAAATAGGTAAAAAGTTGATTAATAGTGCCTCAAATCGAGAGTTTTAAATCAAGGATGTTAACGATCATTCAGTAATTTGCGTTCGATCATTTAGTAGTTTGTCAATAACACACTCCAGAAGCTGAATTTCAAAATATGTTGTATGGTGGACTTCTAGTGCGAAGGCTTTTCTGCAACTTTGCCTACTGGTTCGTTATTAGAATTCAACTGATAATGGAGTCAGAGCGCTAGCTGCAGTAACTTAAACTAAATGATTGGATTTCGTTATCATTAAGTTTAAGTTACTGAAACTATAGCTATAACTCCGTTACTAGTGGAATTCAAACAACGAACCATTAGGCAGAGTTGTAGAAAAACCTTCGCACTAGAAGTCCACCATACAACACATTTTAAAATTTAGCTTCTGGAATGTGTTATTGACAAACTATTAAATGATCGAACGCAAATTACTGAATGATCATTAGCATCCTTGTTTTAAATTAGCATAACCCATGAGAACCAATCATACATCATTTGCTGTCTAGCATAAATTTATTTTGCCCAAAAAATCAAAAAACAAACTTTTGAATTATGTCATAAATTTCAATTTAATTACCCAGCAACACGGCCAAGGTAACAACAAGCTGCCCTTTTGAAAATGTGATACCGCCGATCGAAGTAATCGATTGTCATTTTCAACCAATCAGCAACCGGTACGATTTTGACAGAAAATCGGTACGATTTTTAATGACTAATTGGCACATCCTATCCTAGCTCATAGGTATTTTCAACAACGCTGCATAGTAGGCCTGGCCGCTTTTATGTTTGAACTACATTTATGATGTATTTCAAACATGAATATTGACAAGGAAAGTAACAGACTAAGTGTAAAAGAACCAATACTTGCACAAAAACTATACTTTATTTCACTTAACTAAATGTGCATTCGAAAGCCCTCTTTTATATTTGGAGTAGAAGTTTTCCAATAGCTGCAACTTCCGTCATTATCACCTAAAATAAATTCTCCAATTATTGGTGCAATAATAGGGGAAGGGCCGTTTGGCCGAATAACGTTCGGTTAAATGCCAATTGGCCGGAGGCCACTCGGGCGAAAGTTGTTTGACCGAATATATCATTTGACCAAGCAGACCATTACTCCGAAAGCCATTTGTGCGAATAGGTCATTTGGCCGAATACATCATTTGGTACAAAAAGGTCATTTGGCAGAAAAAGTCATTTGGCCGAAAAGGTCATTTGGTCGAATAGGTTACTTGGCCGAATAGGTTTTTTGGACGAATAGGTTATTTGGCCGAATAGATTATTTGCCGAATAGGTCATTTGACCGATCAGGTCTTTCGGCCGAATGTGTCATTTGACGTCTCGAATGTGTCTTTGACGTCTGTGAAAAGTGAGAAATAAGAAGTTAGAAGTGATGAGACGTGATGGCGTCTCCCTTCTCACTTTAAGCAGTGAAAAGTGATAAGTTAGAAATGAGGGGTGAGAAGTGGAAAGTGAGAAGTGAGTCTCACTCCTCATTTCTTACTTCTCACTGTGAAAAATGATTAGTGAGTAGTGAGACGTTTCACTTCAAACTAATTATTTTTCACAGTGAGAAGTGGGAAATAAGTAATGAGAAGTTGGGGTCGCCATTGTCATTAATAGACGTATCAAAATTAAATTATTTTCTTCGTTCGAAACCAAAGTTTTTGTAACCTTGGGAGTTTCTGTTGAAACAAATTTTGAACAATTTTCCTTCATTGCAGTCTACTTGCCTTTTCAATGCAATTGGCAGCAAAATAATTTGTTGAAAGCTGATCTTCAAATTCTAACTCGCAAAAAATCTAAATTCTTCGTAATTGGTGACTTCAATGTCAAACACCGTTCATGGAATAATGCTCAAAGCAATTCCAACGGCAAAATTATATTTCAAGATTGTTCTGCTAGATATTATACTATTCAATATCCCAATGGCCTAACTTGTTCAGTTCATTCACTCGAAATCCTTCGACAATTGATTTGGTTTTAATTGATTCAAGTCAGCTGTGCGGCCAATTGGTAACTCATGCTGACTTTGACTCTGATCACCTTCCTGTGACATTTGAAATCTCACAAGAAGCCATTTATAATCCAATCAGCTCTACTTTTCATTATCGTAGAGCTGATTGAGATTCATATAAAACATTTATCGATAGGAAATTTGATGTTGATATTCCTTTGGATACTAAAAGTGATATTGACAATGCGCTCGTATCTTTGACAAATTTAATTGTCGAAGCCAGAGGCATTGCAATTCCTAAATGTGAAATTAAATTTAACTTCTGATCCGTCTTAAAAATGTGAGGCGAAGGCAATACCAAATAACTCGCGATGCCGCGTTGAAAGTTATTTGGCGTGATTTGCAAAATGAAATTAAAACAACGTTTCGCTATTCTGCGAAATACCTACTTTGAGAATAATGTCTCGAAATTGCATCCCAGTTCGAAACCCTGTTGGAAATTAACGAAAATTCTTAAAAAAAACCTCAAAAGCCAATTCTAGCGCTAAAAGAGGGAAATAAAATTTTATTAAGAAATGGCGAAAAGGCTCAAACACTTGTTCAGCAGTTGGAGAGTGCCCATAATTTTAGTCTAGGTCTCACGAGTCCAATTAAGGATCAGGTTGTACGGAGCTTCGAAGACATTCTCAACCAAGAGAATGTTTTTGACCCTTCGTTGGGAACTAATTTGGATGACGTGAGATCTATTACTAGAGCATTTAAAAATATGAAAGCCCCGGGTGATGATGGTATTTTCTACATACTTATAAAAAACTTCCTGAGAGCTCTTTATCCTTTTTGGTTAACTTACTTAACAAATGTTCTCAATTGGCATACTTCCCAGATAAATGGAAAAAAGCCAAAGTTGTTCCAATTTTGAAGCCGGACAAAAATCCAGCTGAGGCTTCTAGTTATCGCCCAATTAGTTTGCTTTCTTCAATAAGCAAACTGTTTGAAAAAATTCTATTTTTGCTGATGAGCAATTTGGTTTTCGCCATGAGCATTTAACCACCCATCAGTTATTAAGAGATACGAATTTAATTCGGCTCAACAAATCTGAAGGATATTCGACTGAAGTTGCTCTTCTTGGCATTTGACAGTGTTTGGCATGAAGGTTTGATTGTAAAATTGATGAATTTTAATTTTCCTCTGTACATTATTAAACTAATTCAAAACTATTTATCAAATCGCTCACTACAGGTAAACTAGGGGAAAATACCTATTCTTGGCAGTCTAAGACATTCGCCAAATTGAATGATAAAATAATGAATAATTACACTAAAACACAGGTACAGTTGACCTGGTATACATTTGTATGCTCTTTCTTTGATGATTGGTGTTCACTAAATATAACAGCTTTTACCACAAACTCAGTAAATTTAATATAAAGTAACAGGTCAACGTTTCTTCTATTGGCATAGCAATTTCTTTTATCAGCAATGAGTTTGCTCTCTTTAGCAACTAGACATGGAAGTAGAAAACTGGTAATGTATTGGTGCCAAATGCTGGTTGTTTATATCCTCCAGTAGTAAAATTCATTCATATTAATCGGCCGCACGCTCATTTCGCGTCACTCAATTTTGGAACAAATTTTATTAATTATCAAAACTGGCTTAAAACAAACCATCAATTTTTAGCCTTGGCATCAATTTTATGTCATGTAGACAGATAGGCAAAAGCATTTAAACACATTGTAAAACAAATTTAACCCTTATGCGGCCAACAAAAAACAGACGTGAATGGCAGATAGGGTACTAGTGTATTCAGTGTGTATATTGACATTTTCATAACTTTTACCATTTTCATCCTATTTGAATAATGTTGGCCATTTTGGAGAAGGGAACTTATATGCTTTTTGTCCGCTGCCAAGATTTACATCTTTTGTCTTTTGTAATGTCTTATGCATCGTACACACCAGTCAAGCAGTTTGACGAACATTGACTCCACCCGAGGAAAACGCTTTGGTTGCTGCTTTGTTTGAACGTGTGTGAAGTTGTTCGAACAACCATTTGACAGTTGGCGGTCATGTTGGTCAATCTGATTGACGGTGTGTACGTTCCATAAGAGTCGGGAGCAAAAGTCTATCAACCAGTTTCAAATATACAACTTGCTCTTTTGCAGTCCTTACATGATATGTTTGTTTCATAAAAAAATCATGGTGGTTGTGTACAAGACACGACCGCTCGACGTAAACTACGTAAAACCAAATCTATACACATAAGAAAGAATTTTTGTCTGGCAGCCCTTATAGATTAGGAAACGGCATGAACATTTGTATGTAGAAGTTTTTGGGAACGATAAAGATTCTTATGATGGTATTAGACCATTGGAGGGGGGACTCCCATACAAATAAAGTACAAATTTCTGCTTTAATCGAAAATTAATCTAAAAAATGGAATCTAAATCTGCAAATTTCGTCTATTCAACCGTCTTTTAAATAATGTAAAAAATATATAATTAATCAATTTCAGGTAAAACGAAGCTCGTCGGTTCTGGTAGTATAGTATATTCCATCTCGTAAGTCTTCATATGTTGAATAATGGGCAGCACTGTCCTATCCAGCCGCTAGAGCCACCCCATTCTTACACTACGTTTCAGAGTTGAATAATAGATAATACCCTAAAAGTAGGCAATTATTTATGGTTGAAATGCGCTATGTAGGAACGGGAATGGTTATGATTTATTTGATGAACTTGGAAAGTATTGAAGTTGCAAAAGGAAAGCGGTCCTGTCAGCCACATAAGGGTTAAAATACTACAATGTTACTATCACTTTTGATATAATTCATGGTCTGCGTAAAAAATCTGAAGCATTTGTATTTTAACATTTTTTTTTAAATAAATGCCATCGCCAGATATTTTGTTCGTATTTTTGCTAAAATCAATTCACATAGAATTGTGCGTGGTATCTTTTTAGCGTGTGTTTGATATGCTCACAAACACATTCTCTCGCTCTATTCCGAAGTGTGCTGCTGTCAAAGAAAACGAACAGTTCTGATTTTATTTAGTGAAACATAGAGCAAATATTGCATAAATTTGCTCTTTGTGGTGATAATCAAGTGGTGATTTAGTGTAAAAAGTAGTTTACGTACTTAATTTGTCGTGTCATACGCAATAAAGAGGAGAAACAGGCGATCCAAAAAAGTAAGTAACGGTTTGCTTTCCGTGCACTGCTTTCTTTGGCAATGCAATAATGGCAAGGATTTCGTAGGTGCAAATTTGTTTCGGTGATTAACACATCAAATCTTGCTACTTTTACACAAACAACTTATTCAAATGAAAGCTTAGACTTGAAATTGTGTGATTGAATCAAAATGATGTTCATAAATAGTGTATGTTTGCTGAAAAACGCAAATATTGTTGAGGGTGCCAACAACTGTCACACCCTGCCAATGCCGTATTCTACCCTATCAGAATTCTAAATCTGATAGATTACCTGTAAGAACTGGTGTTCCCCAAGGCAGCATACTGGGGCCCATATTGTATAACATTTTTACTTCTGACTTCTTTGTTTGCAGATGACACGGGCCTCTCAGCCAAAGGGCGAAGCCTTCGTGTCATTTGTAGTAGATTGCAAAAAAGTTTGGATATTTTCTCCACTTACTTGCAAAAATGGAAAATTTCCCCAAATGCTTACAAAACTCAGCAAATATAAGCCGAGAGCTTCTTATTTAAAACCTTCTAGCAGACATATTGTCACTATGAATGGGGTTCCAATTAATTGGTCTAGCGAAGCTAAATATTTAGGACCTCTGCTAGATCAGAAATTAACTTTAAAAATCACATTGAAAGCCTTTAAGCCAAATGTAACAAATTTATTAAGTGTCTATATCCATTTATAAAAAGATAATCTAAACTTTGTCTTAAGAATAAACTTTTGATTTACAAACGAATTTTTAGACCAGCCATGTTGTATGCTGTGCCAATATGGACTAGTTGCTGCAATACCAGAAAGAAGACACTACAGAGGTTTCAAAATAAAATTTTGAAAATGATTCTGAAGTTGCCTCCGTAGTATAGTACTAATGAACTTCATAGAATTTCTAATATTGAGACATTGCAACAAATACTCAACAAAATAATTTCCAATTTTAGACAAAAATCGTTGCAATCTTCTATTGCAACGATTAGCTCCTCGTACCCTTAGTATTAATTAGGTTAAGTTTAGTTTAAGTTGAAAACATTGTAATTCCTACATAGTTCAATTCAACCAGAGCAGAGGAAAAATCCTAAATGCCAGAGGCAATTTAAATGTATTAACAATAACTAAACATGTAACATAGCAAATAAGGATGATAGTGTTAAGAAAACACGGAACACCTAGTCTAAGAGATGAATGCATGTATAGCAAATAAAATTATTTAAAAAAAAAGTAGTGAGAAGTGATACGTTTTACTTTGCACACCTCATTTCTCACTTTTTAAATGACCTATTCGGCAAAATGTCCTCTTCAGCCAAATGACATATTCGGCCAAATGTCCTATTCAGACACGTGCCCACGGTTCGACGACATATTGTAGAATTAATTCTCAATGCGTATTTTGTATTATATTACCCTGTATTTGACAAAAACTACACTACCACAACTATAGGAACACCCACAACTATCGGATCAATTATCCTAGTCAAATGTATGTATTAAATAATTAGCAAATGAAATTATTTTTAAAAAAAAGTAGTGAGAAGTGATACGTTTCACTTTGCACACCTCATTTCTCACTTTTTAAATTACCTCTTCGGCTAAACGTCCTCTTCAGCCAAATGACATATTCGGCCAAATGTCCTATTCAGACACGTGCCCACGGTCCGACGACATTTTGTATAATTAATTCTCAATGCGTATTTTGTATTATATTATTTTTACTCACTTATGCAGCAGTTCAATTGCCGGACCCTGTATTTAGCAAAAACTACACTACCGCAACTATAGGAGCAGCGACAACGATCGGATCAATTATCCTAGTCAAATCTATCACTTTCCAAGAATAATTTACGAACTGGTTGTGTATGTGTAGACTAGACTAGACTATTTAAGCACAGAGAATTGACAACATATAAGATGATCGCAAAGTTATGACTTTGCCCAGACTAGATTAATTTACCAGGGTGTTTGATGATGATTTTGAATATGATGTGAGACTTATTCCGCATATGAAAAGTTGTGTCATAAAGTCGCACTGATGAATATCGATAGTCCAGCCTCGTTGAGTGTTATAGCTTGAGAGAAAAGTGTTATAGATTTTATTTACGGCATGTAGTACAAGTTTGTGAATATATTAACCCTCATGGCAAGTATTGAGGGTAAACTTGCTTTCCTTCACGAATTGAGGTCTTTGTAAATTAATATCCATTATCCCGCTGTAGTACTACTGAGAACTTGCCGAGGCAACTTATAAGCTAATGCTGTGGATAGAATACCTTCATACGCAAAATTGTTGTGGAGTGACTCACGTATGATAATAACATTAACACAAGTAGTTAGTATTTGCATCAACTCGCAGTGAACTCTATTATCATACTATATCATATTTATTTTCTATTTGCAAATGTAGTCGCGTGCTTGGCGCTGGTATATAATTGACTTGATGATTTGCTCACTAGGATTTACACAAACGTTTAGACTTCCTAGTTAACAATGTGGATCGAAACCATTTAAAAACAAATTGGGATTCAGGTTGTCAATCAATTTTATACCAACATTTGAAAAGGGCGTAACAACCAAAATTTGTTCCTTCTGATTCTTCGTCTACATAGGGGAACTGCTCCTAGAATACATCTCATGGCTCCAGTATTCATCCCATTAAAACAAAGCAATGGTAAGCAATTATATTTGTTTCTTATTTTTGTGATTTTTTTCAGCAGGGAGCACGAATGATGACAAAAAGAAATAACGAAATTGATGCTGTATTTATTTGTTTCACGATGAGATGAATATGTGTTCAGTGAGATGGAGATCGGAGCAGTTTCCCTATGTAGCTATATATGTGGACAAATAATCAGAAGGAATAAATGTTGGCCGATACGCCCTTTTCAAATGTGGGTCTAGAATTATTCTAATTTAGCAATTCAATTAATATTTTCCACTAGGATTAATGTGGGCCTGTTGTGGACCAAATGATGTAGTTGATCCGAGTTACACCACAAAAAATACAGAGGTGATTCACGATTCGCGAAGCACGAAGTGAAGTAGATCACAACACAACCGATACTAATGTTTGAATTCGTATGCCTTACTCTGGATATAAGATATGCAATTTAGACACGATTTAAGTCACTGCCAGAGGCTAAATGGTTTTATTTTATTCTTTTTCAATGGCTCTACACTCTAAATGGATCATGGTCTACTTTTCACCAAAGTATTCTATTAGCATTCTCACAACTTTTATTAAAAGCTTCTATATGCCAGTATTATTTATTTTGTGTGACAAGCACAATGGATACACTGTGTCCAAAGAGTCGAGAATTCCAACCACCCACCACCACCCCCACCCCCCCTGAACGATCCTAAGATCGGACGGGGAAAGGAACATTGCCATCTCCAAACGGCAATCCTACTCCTTTGCGCTAACTAAAAACTCTACACGCCGAATAAATTGCGCTTAACGAATCGATGGGAATTTTTTCCCCTAAATCTATACAAAATTTTCAAATGTGTTAAATTTGGAAAACTTCAGCAATTTGTTTTTAGTTAATTTTGTTGCACATTCGAAGCATTTCGAACTATAATACCTATAAGAAAAATGCGTCATAATGGAACATGCAGTAATGGCATCATGTACAAATTAACAATTTTTACTCATTCCTTTTGGAACAGAAACATCTAAAATAACTACGCCTACGAAAAACTAATTATAGAATTCGTTCCACTCGTGAAAAATTATCATCATAACAATCCCAATTCATGTGAAAAGCATAATACTTAAGTTCTTTATATACTGATTTAAATAATTTCTTTATATTATTTTAATCCAGTGCTGAATCTGAAAAATAATATTTTATTTTAAAAACTAATTTAAGTTTCCCATATAGTATTCATTTTAAAAGTCTAGAGGAAGACTTAGTATATATTCATTCCCCAACATAGTAGCATCTTCAAAGCGATGGGCTATCGAAAACTTCTCTTTCGGCTTATGTCTCTTCTCCAGCTAAGACTCAAATATCTTGATAAAATCACCGAGATCTCCGCCACAAACCTCAGTCCATGATTGACTGATCTGCAGCTCGGAACACATTTCTCCCAATCAATGTGAGATTCGCGACCGCGTGTGTAAGCCCGAGGAGTCCGAAAGATCGCACACAAAGCGTAATAACACAGCGGCAAGAAACCCGGAGAGCAAGAGCGCAAATCCTCCAAGCAATTCTTTGCTCTCCACGCGTCCCCTATCCGTTCGTTCTGGTAAAAACGTTCAACCGTCCGTTGCTAATTTCGCGAACCTGAGCTGGAACTTAAGCGCGCGCCCTCCAGATCGAACCTACTGCACACCGTGAGTCAGTACATGAACTCGGACCGACAGCGTACCGGGACGACTAGTTGACTCATTCGCAACGAGCTTGCGTCGCCGGTTGTCTTGCAAGCGAAGCCGAACGATCTACCTGACAGAAGTTGCCAACTAACGAGGTGGAGAGATCATTTAAAGGCAGCTGCAATCAGTATCCGATCAATCATTGAGCCGTGAACGTGACATTGGACGGACCTTGCGATATTCTCCGGCAGCCATCGACCCCCCGAAGAAAAATACTCAAAAGATAACGACCAACGACCTCAACAGCGCCGGTGGTGATTTTTTGTTCCCAAAGTGTGTGCCAGAAGAAATTTCGAAAGCTTTCGCCGGTCACGACTTTCCACGCCACAGTCAACAGAAACCGAAAAGCGCAAAAAATGAAGTGCCTAATCTTTGCAGTTTTGGCTATTGCTATGATGGTCGAGAATAGCGGTAAGTGCGAATTATCTCCCATTGCGTATAGGCTGTAAGGACGCCCTCGCGGAATCTGATGGGTAATTGAGCTGCCACTGACTGTCCAAAAAGTTTTACGTTCGAGGGGAAAAATGTACATATATACCGGTGAAAACATGTAATGAAAAGAAAAAGGCAATCGCAAGAAGCATATTGCGTTTCCCGGAGGTATTCGCAAATTTAACACACGTAAAAATTGGTGGAAGAAAGCTGTCAAGAAACCGTCATGTAGCGTTTGGGAAGATTGTCGGATGCAGGTTCACCGGTGTTTTTTTTTACTTCGTTAATTGACTGTCAACACATTTACTGGATGAGTGAGAGTCAGTTGATTAGAAAGGGGATTCAAATGGGAAAGGTTATCGAATGAAATAAAATAACTGAATGGAGTGTTGAAAAAAAAATGATTAGAAGGTATGTGCGAGATAATTAGTGGGCAAGTGTGACAGATGAAAACCAGTTAGTGAAAGCACGGCATTAGCAAGCCGGAGGTGTTGGGTTCGAATCTCTGAGTGATTGGGAAAATTCTCGACATAGTGGATAATTGGGTTTATCACACAACGTACAGAATCGCGAATTGGTGTTGGCATTGAAAGCTGTTAATGATTAACTGTGGAAGTGCATACAGAAAACTTTAGAAAAAAAAAAATATTTACCAAGATTAAAATGCAATATGATACTTGACTGATTAGATGATGATTTTGTTTGTTTTACACTAAGTGTATGTAAATAAAGAAAAAAAATCGCTTCAGAAAGGCAAAAAATTAGGAATTGTCTGAATATGTGTACGAATGAAGTATTTTAAAATGTCATTGACATTCATTTGCCATGGGTTTATAAAAATATGAAATAAATCAGGCTTGAAAATAAAGCTTTTGATAAACTAATTTAAAAATATGGAGATGACATTTTATAGCGTGGTGAGCAGGTTTAATAACGATTGGTGAATTTAGTTAAATCACTAATAATTATCTAACATGCAATTCTTATTCTTCTTCAAAGACTCTACAATCTACTTGACGTGCTTTATAATTTAGTTTTCTATCTATTAGCATTTCCACAGTTTTTCTACGCCCACTAATTTTCATGAATGAATCTATATCTTGTGTGGCAAGTACCTTTGATGGATATTGGATAACCTATGCCCAGGAAGCCGAGAATGTCTCCCACCGAAATCGACATCTCCGGATGGGCAATCCAAGGCCTTTGCTCGCTGGGTTAATACTGCAACGATGTATTTGGCCTCACAAGTCATAACGCCCTTCAATTATAGTCAAATGAGTTTGTGGCTGTTTTGACAAAAATGTCCTTTCATGTTTTCCGAATAACTGAAACAATTAGTATCCAAAGGCAATCAATTTTTTTTTACTTAAATAGAGATTTTTTAATTGCAATGAAACTCGATAAGCTGCTTTAATCACTCGATATAAAAAAAAAATTTGTTGTCCAAAGCCAAGCCAAATGATCCGAGCTCGAGATTCTCCCAGCGCAAAAAAGATGTAAATGTAGAACATCTAAAGACAAACAAAAAACGTTTTAATGATTCATCTATTCCTATGCATCCATACCTAAATGGTTTCTGCGAAGTCCGTCCCATTGATTTCCTCTGGACATCATATTTATTATCCATGACATACCATGTTTGAAAAAGTAGCCAGTGCAGGAAAATAGAATGAAATCTAGACCAACATTTGAAAAGGGCGTAACAGCCAAAATTTATTCCTTCTGATTCCTCGTCTACATATAAAGCTATATATGTGGACGAAGAATCAGAAGGAATAAATTTTGGCTGTTACGCCCTTTTCAAATGTTGGTCTAGAAATGACATTACTGCCACGCACTTTTGTGTGCCAAGTTCTTCCACCGCTATTTACTGTAAATTAACTTGTTGATTCTAAAGTTAAGTGTCAATGTAGCGTAACTACCACCATAAGTATGACCATCATGATTTTTATGGTATCCGAGTAAGTCTAAGTCAAAACAAAAACCTAGCTAAAAATTCTAGAACGGACCGGGATTCGAGCCAAGCCACCTTCAGCATTACTTAGGTACTTAATGAGAGGCTCCGATTCAGCGACACCTTCTTAAGTACCACGGTGTTGGATATTAGGGAAGGTATTAGTTGTTACATTTTTTCACGTAAAAAAGACGATAGAAACCATTATGTCAGGATAAAAATATCACTGTTGTGGAAATAGAGTCCATTGTAGAAATAATTTTCCTTTATTTTATCGTGTTTCCAAAAGTCGAATGGTAGACTAACTTTTTCAGCCATATAATGCACAGCATAATACTGCGTTGTTAAAGTAATATCAAAGCAAAAAGTTGAAGGTTTGAGTGAACCAGAAAAATATTTTGATATTAAATCAGTAGTTTTCACTTTCACGTTAAATTTAATTCCGTAAATAGTGCGCTATGTGCGTTTTATCAAATGAAAACAATGCACCCTTTTCCAAAGGAAAGTATAAGCTGTTCATCCTCAAACTCTTTTGCGCAATCAAATTTTAGTGATGTTTACTCATTCCATTTTTGACCGATTTGTTTAATATTTTCAGACGTTTTTAAAGTTTATAGATAGAGTGCTATCGTTTGTACATGTCGGTTCAACGATTCCGGATCTATATGTACCGAATCCCAGTGGGGAAAAAACTTATTTGCGATACCTATGAACGAAATTGAAACATTTGATCCATTCGGCCAAGGATGGCATTTAGCGTAAAGGGAAAAGGAAGGATTATTAGTTGATGATTTTTTTTATTTGCAAACCCTGTTCACCTCTGCGTCTTCACAAAAATCATAGGAAGGAACATTTGTTAATGGGTAGGTATTGTTGGGTCTGGATTCTCACTGATAAGTGATGTGACTGTCAAAGTGATGCGATCGTCAAATATTAATTTGTATACGCAACAATTTATCGATTTATCGACCGCATTAAGCTGAATCAAACACTGTTATGATCACGCGATCATTCAGCGTCCAATATAAAACGCGAGCAAACGCGAACTCGGCATTTAGTGCAGGTGCAGGTTATAAAGCCGAAAAAGTCAATTGGTCGAAAATGTTGTTTTCCCGAACGGACCCGGCCGAAAAACTCATTTAGCCGAACAGATGTTTAAACTCGGTTAGCCGAGACATCTTTCGTCTTACTTCTCAGTTCTAAACTCTGTCTTTCACTATGAAGTGAGAAAAGAGTGTAGCCTAAAGTGAGATTGGCCGGACGTGTCATACGACCGAAAATGTCCTTTCGCGGAACAGCGAACATTTGGCTGAAAATGACACTTTGCCGTGGAACGTGGAAGTCATTACTGCACAGGTAATTTGCTCAAAAATGTCTCTTTACCAAAGGTCATAAGAGCAAATATGTCATTTGGTTGAAAATGTTATTTGGTCGAAAAGATCGTTCGGCTAAACAGATCACGAGGTAAAATGTTATTTTCGTAATGCTGGGTAGATATCTATCGTGATACATTACGGAGTAAGATCTATCACACTGTGCTCTAGTTCTTAGCATTCCTGTTGATACTTATGAGTGATTGTCGGAACAGTATGGAATGACTATAATTTGCTTTTTGATGACCCACGATTTGGATGGAGTAAAATACAGTAAAATACTCAATCTTAGGCTGGTTTCGAAGCCGACGACATGAATCTCCAAGAATCTCCAAGAGCGCTGATTAATTAGGAAAGAAGCGAAAACGAATTTGGAGGATCTGCTGAACTGACTGAATTAGACTGACTGATTAGAGTTCTGTGTAAAGGTGGCAGTGCATTTTCACCTAAATAAAAGAGCAATACGTATAACATAATACCACAGACAAACAGACATAACACATTGAATATTCACTCACCAGATTCATCGTCGTACAAACACTAACGACATCTATTGTTTTCACTAAGTTTGGCAAACCACGAACCAGATGGCGGTAGTGGGCAAACGTCAAACTAGAGCAAATTCGATGCGCGCGCCGCGAGTGAGCGATTGGTCAACTAATGATTATTTAAATTGACGAGTAAATTAGTGAGCGATGGGAATTTCACAAGTGTTATGTCTGTTTGTCTGTGATAATACAATAAATCAACTTAACTTATTCTGGGGGGTCCCGTAGTTGGCTACACGTTCGCCTTACAAGCGAATGGTCATGGGTTCGATTCCCAGCCCCTTCACCAAACCCTCGTCAGTCGCCGGATCCGCAGCCCATACGGTGGCGTTTGGGGTACGTGCCTCACCGTCACGGCTGCCTGATACCGACTGACAACTTGTTCTTCTCGGAGGCATTTCTCCGGATAAATGGCAAGCGAACAATGCAACGATCATTGGATTGACGACACGGACAAATGGACACAATGGACTCACGATGAGATGGACCAGCACAACAACAATGCATAATGGAAAATCTAAAAATAGATTCTGTGTGGATTCTGGCAGCAAAATACCCCAGTAGATCTCGGCACAGTAGCGGTTAAGTAACACATAGGCAAATAAAGAAAGGAATAAAAAAAACTTATTCTCCTTGCGAAAGTACAATAAATCGTTCATGCGATAAAACTTTTCATATTTTTTTTTATCATTATCGCAATACCTCTCGATCTGCAACGATAACGATGTTCATTTGGATCAGAAGTTGACAGTTCTCAATGCGCAATTGGCTCAAGAAGATGGCTGCTTTCGCATATCTCTGAATATAAGATCCCTAGGTACAAAAGCTCAATGAAATGAAATGGTTTATCCCGAACAAAAAGTAACCTTTTACCGTAAATGATAGTCGACCGAACGTTCATATGGCCGAAAATGTTGTTTTCCCAAACAGGAGATTTGGACAAAAACTCGTTTGGTCGAACCAAAGTGTTGGGAGCATTTCAAATTCTCAAATCTCATGCGCAATTGGAATCAAGCGTGAGTCAAATCCCACCAGACTCATGGCTCAGATAATCGTTCAAAAATCGAACTTGCAATTTGCATAGTTGCATGATTTTTACGTGTTTTCTTCGTTGAATGCATTTAAAACTGCGCCTTGCTTGCTCATGAGGCCTCGATGATTCAGATTTGAGTATGATTCTACCTGGCCAAACAAATGTTATGACCTAGAACATAACACTTCGAAGTTAAACGCTATCTGTGATATCTGCACCATTTGTTTTGAAATGTGTTCGTCTTATCTGGTCTGAATCTGCACGGCTAATAGATTTGCTCAACAAAATAGCATGTGCGGCTTGAGCCAAAACAGACCATTCTATCAATCGACTTATTTTGTTGAATGTAAGGCCTAGTCATCAAGTTTTTTCGGCCAAAGAAGTTTAAAATGCCAAATTATCCGGTTTTTGAAACGATATTTTCGGCCATATGAACCGTTCGGCCAACGAGCCTTTTTGGATAAATGGTCCTTTCGGGGAATGATCTGTTCGGCCAAAAAAACGCTTTCCACCGTATGATCTTTTGAACCATTCGGCCGAATGAGCTGTTTAGCAAAATTACATTTTCGACCAAATTACATTTTCTCACAAAAGGTATATCCGGCGATTTGGCTTTTTCTGCCGAACCTCACTTTCGGGCAAAAGACCTCTTTAGCCGTATGACTCATTAGACCCATTTTCGACTAAATGACTTGTTTGCGTAGGCCATTTTCGGCTGTATGACTCGATCGGTTAGAGAACATTTTCAACCAATCGACATTTTCATCTAAAAGATTTGTTTCTCCAAATCTCTTTTTCGGCCAAATAACGTGTTCAAGTAAACGGCTTCTGTAGCCAAACGTCTCATTTGGTCGATCGACATTTGTTCAACCGTTGCGGGCCAACGTTTCATTCGACTAGCTGACTTTCGGCGCAATGTGTCATTCAGCCAAGTGGCATTTGACCAAATAGCCTTTGGCCGAGTGACTTTCGGTTAAACGAGTCCTCCTTCTGAAGTGATTCGGAAAAAATCAGAAGGGTTTTGTACATGACACGACCACAAGGTAGACGTTGGACAACGTACTTGCAATCATGCGCCATCCCAAAAACAAACAGCAACGAAACGAAGTCAATATATTGAAAGAAAATTTCACTTTACTATTGCCATTCATGCAAATTAATGACTGCAGCGTCTACCTCTGACGTGTGCTTGAGAAAAAAATTCACTTGACTTATCCGTTGTCTAATGCAAGATGTTCTAAACTATGCTAGGGTTCAGACTATGCGACCTCTGGTCGGAGACGGTGATTCTGAATTTGGTTATGATGGAAATAAGTCTTATGAAACAAGCTTCAGAACCTCTTCCTACAAATTCCGGCTTTTTCACCAGGCCAGCCTAGTAGTACTCTCAATACCATAAAAATTTCATTCTGCATATTTTTCATGAAGAATGAAGAAGTTTGATATGTCGCAAGCTATTTTTGTTTTTTTTTTTTTTTCAAAAATCAGATTTAAGCGTTCCACAGGGTCTTCCGAATGGGCTCCGAATGTCTCGAATCCTGTGAATCCAAAAGAGTCAAAATAACATTAGAATACAAAAATTAGTTTCAATATGTTTTTCGCAAAAAAAAATGCCGAAGATTGAGATATGGCGATATGAGATAGGTATTCTGATATACATATAGAGTCCTGACACCGGTTCAAGTGTGCCCAAAACTGACTATCATTCTTCCGAGGCATCCAAAATAAGCTTTCTGCGCGACACGGTTATGCAGAGACAAATATTATTGGAACGAATAACGAACAAAAAGTCAAAAATATCCCAAATGGTCACCTGGCAGACCCCACTGTGATGCCGTACATATAAATCTGGAACTGCTGAACCTACATATTCAATCGATCAATCCTCTAAAACTATAATATACATGTGTATTAGGGTGGCTCAAATTAGTATGGGTAAAACTTTTTTCAATTTTTTTGATGGGCCACCTTCTTATTCGGTTCTATTTGATGCCCTGATGCTCTGGACAAAATTTCAGCCAAATCGGTCAACGTTTGGGCGGTGCTAAACTCGTTGTAAATTTATATGCAAAAATGTATGCAGAAACATCCAAAAACTGTAAATTGCAGTTGTACGGCACAACTTACGAAGAAGCACTATGATACTCATTCAGATCTTGAAGAATTTAATACAGAATGTTATGCAGAAAACCGCGAGAAGATTAGAGTTTGCCCGGCTTAGTTATTAGCATTTCTCTGAAGTGGGGTTTGAGCAAATTTCGTTTCTTTTACCTTTGAAAAGAAATAAATTCACCACTACAACACTCCAGTAAAATGCTAATATCTTTTGCCTAACAAACTCTAATCTTCTCGCGGTTTTCAGCATAACATTCTGTATTTAATTCTACATGAACTGAATGAGTATCATTGTTCTTGATCGTAAATTGTGCTGTCCAACTGCAAATCACTGTTTTTGGATGTTTGTGCATACATTTTTCCATATAAACTTCCAACGAGTTTAGCACCGCCCAAACGTTGACCGATTTATTGAAATTTTGTCCAGAGCATTAGGGCAACAAATAGAACCGAATAAGAGGGCGGCCCATCAAAAAATTTGAAAAAGTGTTTTTTGAGCCACCCTAATGTGTATACATACATATCTATATCTTGAAATATAATAATATATGCCATGGTTTTTGGCTGAAAATTTCGAACAAATGGCTAAGATTGAATAAGTTAGAGTAAAACATGATCGAAATTTGGTTGCGCTAAAAAGGTTGGATACTTATCAAGGAGACTTTCAGTTCTAGGCTGGCTCGTCTCCGGAATAAAAATGTTGTATAATCAAAACATTATTTATTTTATTCTAATTTTATTCTAATTGACCTTTCCCGTCGAGAATTTTTATACACTCGATCAATTCTCGCATAACTTTTCAAAAGGACCTAAGCAACATTTTTTTCAAGATTTAATTTGAGTACTGCAATCAAAAGCTTTCATATTGGTCTGTTGATTGCAGTATTCAAATTAAATCATGAAAAAATGTTACTTAGGTCCTTTTGAAAAGTTAAGCGAGAATTCTTTGGCTTATTGAGGGTCAACTTTCCCAAAGAACCCATATTTTTTTAAACCTCTAACTATTTCTAAAATCGAAAATAAAAACCGAAAAAGTGCTGCACGTATGAACCGGCCTGAAAATTCACCCGATGTTCTTTCAAAATCGGGCCAATCTAAAAAAAACAGCACTTTTAAGATTTTTGTTTTCGATTTTAAAAATAGTTGGAGGCTTAAAAAAATATGGGTTCTTTGGGAAACGACATACAATTTTTGACGGTAAATATAAATTTTTTTTCTTCATCTTCTGCCTTATAAAGCTGAATAAATCGCATGAAACACGAGATAAAGGAACACATCAACGAAGCTCATGTGGGCCGTTTTGGCTCATCATCCTCCTATACAGATATGAACCACTCCAACGAGCGCGGCATGCGATAATTTCACGGTACGGTTTCATATATGTTCTTCCTCTCGCTCTTGATCGGTACCGCCGAACCGGACAGTCAGTGGCAAAATCACAACCGGATGGAGGGTAGCGCCGGCAATACCGTTTCTAAATGGCGAATCAATGTACATATCATTCGAGGTTTTATGATTCTTTTGCACGCTAATCGTAATCACTATCTTTTCCACATTTCGTGTCCGAGTGTTCTCGATGTACATCTCGTACAAAATGCTCTTGTTCGTCCCATCCAGTCCGGTATAAGTTTTGTGTTAATTAAAATTGCATCCAGTGTACCGGTTGTACGCTTTGTCTGTTTGTGATTGCATGTCTAATGGTGATGTAATTAGGTGAAAACATAAAATAACCATTTGTGTAAATTACACTAACGAAGAAGCAATAAATAATACTGCAAACTGAGAAATTGACCCATAATTAAATTAGTTAAGTTAAAACTAGTAAGTTAATTTTAGATGTTTACGATTTAAGAACTTGAGCTAAACCCATTAATTGTTCAAATCAGTTGAAACAGAAAAAAACACATCATTCATTTCTGCAAAATGTTACAACATTTAAAAATCACTTTCGCAACATAACAAGAAACACATGTATCGATGTATGACGCATGTTGTTAACCATTAGCGTATTCCTCGAGATGGTAACGAAGCAACTGGTTCATAATGTAAACCTCTTCATTATCGGTTCTCGATAACGCTATTCTCCAATTAACCGGCAATGGTGGCTCATTACCCTCTCCTTCTTTCTATCCGGACAACTATTTCCAGTTCCAGTAAATGTTATGTTTTCGTTTTCATTATCAAGAGCCGGATAATTAGATTACCGGTTAATTACACGTGTATTACAGAACATACCACTCGGCGCTAGTTAAGTTGGTGGCGCTCGTATAGCATAGCAACCAGTTTTTAATTGCAACAATCCACCAGGAGAAGGCGTTCCCCTGTCCTGGCTTTTTTTTTTCTTGCCAGAAATGTCGTCACAATGAACAACTTTGGCTTGTACAGAAAAACTTTCGTACTTTTTAATACTAGTAGTGGCCATAGTACAGCGATAAAACGATGTCACTCGGTGCTCTTCCCTTTTTACACTCCGAACAAAATTGCAATTAACCGTAAGACTGCTTCGCTATTCGTTGTTCTGTTTGAACTTGTTTTACTTTATTTTTTGCGTTTGATTTTGTGAAAGCAGATAGCTCAAAAACATACGTCCAAAGCGAGAGCTAGAAAATTTGTCTCTGTCTGAGTGCTGCGAAAGGCGACCATCGTTTAGCTCCGAAGGAACACTGGCAGCTACGTACGTGAAACTTTAACCGACGACGCGACCATATGTGCAACCAACTGAAACTAAAGCGCAAGCATTTTGTCGGTCGAAATCCGTATCCATCACGGTGTGTTATTCGGATCTCTGCGTTTCTGGGCATGAAAGCCAAAAAACAACTGTTTCGGCCTCTTCCATCAGCCAAATCTCGCGAGTATTTCGTTGTCGGGTGCCCTCCCCAGAAAGTGATGAGAATCGCTGCTGTGTGCTGATTGCGGCTTACGGGGGTAAATTTAATGAAGGCTTAGCGTTTTTGGGTATTTGGGTGGTATCGGCGCACATTCCGGCAACTGAAATACCGCAACTAAGCTGGTGGTGATGGCAACGTCTGAACATAACGAGCACGTGGTTTGGAAAATGATTTCAATATTCACTCTTAATGGGATCCGTTCCCTTTCATTCAGATAAGGTTTCTTGGGAGTGATTTTAACGAAGTGAAAACTAGTATTTTATATTCTTTTCGCAGAACGTTTTGTGGCTCGCAACTCCGATCGATTATTACCCGTATCTTTAGTATTCAGTGTAGGTCAAACTACGTGCATTTGCAAAATAACTTTTTTGAAATTGCTTTTGTCATATGGCCATAATTCTACTCATAAAACGAACTCTTTGTGGAAACATTCAAGAGTTATTCCAATCAATGCAGTCTTATTAAATTTAACTAATGAAATAAGTTTTAAACTGGCTTTGCCAAACAATTTGCATTCGAAGTAATTAGTAGCACCGCATACTACTTTATACGATCAAGATCGGGTAATCAGTTAAAAAGCTATAACGAAGATAAAGTATTGTTCCAAGTAGGGTACTTTGGTGGGAAATTCATTTTTCAAAATTTCCAAGGGAAATTCTTCAGAATTCACGGTAACTCCACGGGAAATTCTTCGCAATTTCCAGGAAAAATTCTTCGGAATGTCCACAGCAAATTCTTCGGAACGTCCACGGTAAATTCTTCGAAATTCTCAAGGGAAATTCCTCGAAATTTTCAAGGATTTTTTCTTCGTAATTCCCTAAGGAAATTCTTCGGAACGTCCAAGGAATATTCTTCGGAATTTCCAAGGGGAAATTATTCGGAATTTCCAAGGAATATTCTTCGGAATTTCCAAGGGAAATTCTTCGGAATTTCCAAAAGAAATTCTTCGGAATTTCAAAGGGAAATTCTTCTGAATTTCCAAGGGAAGTTTTTCGAATTTCCAAGGGAAATTCTTCGAATTTCCAAGGGAAATTCTTCGAATTTCCAAGGGAAATTCTTCGAATTTCCAAGGGAAATTCTTCGAATTTCCAAGGGAAATTCTTCGAAATTTCCAAGGGAAATTCTTCGAAATTTCCAAGGGAAATTCTTCGAAATTTCCAAGGGAAATTCTTCGAAATTTCAAGGAAATTCTTCGAATTTCCAAGGAAATTCTTCGAAATTTCAAGGAAATTCTTCGAAATTTCCAAGGAAATTCTTCGAATTTCTAGGAAATTCTTCGAATTTCCTAGGAAATTCTTCGAATTTCAAGGAAATTCTTCGAATTTCAAGGAAATTCTTCGAATTTCCAAGGAAATTCTTGAATTTCAAGGAAATTCTTCGGAATTTCAAGGAAATTCTTCGATTTCAAGGAAATTCTTCGGAATTTCCAAGGAAATTCTTCGAATTTCCAAGGAAATTCTTCGAATTTCAAGGAAATTCTTCGGAATTCCAAGGAAATTCTTCGGAATTTCAAGGAAATTCTTCGAATTTCAAGGAAATTCTTCGAATTTCAAGGAAATTCTTCGAATTTCAAGGAAATTCTTCGAAATTTCAAGGAAATTCTTCGAATTTCCAAGGAAATTCTTCGAATTTCCAAGGAAATTCTTCGAATTTCCAAGGAATTTCCAAAAAATCCTTCGAATTTACAAGGAAATTCTTCGAATTTTCATGGGAAATTCTTCGAATTTTCATGGGAAATTCTTCGGAATTTTCATGGAAATTCTTCGGAATTTCCATGGAAATTCTTCGAATTTCAAGGAAATTCATCGGAATTTCAGTGAAATTCATCTGAATTTCCAAGGAATTCATCTGAATTTCAAGGGAAATTCATCGGAATTTTCGAGGAAATTCATCTGAATTTCCAAGGAAATTCATCGGAATTTTCGAGGAAATTCATCGAATTTCCAAGGAAATTCTTCGAATTCTTCGAATTCTTCGAATTTCCAAGGAAATTCTTCGGAATTTCAGGAAGTTCTTCGGTATTTCCAAGGGACATTCTTCGAACTATCAAGGAAATTCTTCGAATTTCCAAGGAAATTCTTCGAATTTCCAAAGGAAATTCTTCGGTTTTCAAAGGAAATTCTTCGATTTCCAAAGGAAATTGAATTTCCAAAGGAAATTCTTTGGAATTTCACAAAGGAAATTCTTTGAAATTTCACAAAGGAAATTGTTTAGAATTCCCAAAGGAAATTCTTCGGAATTTTCAAAAGAAATTCTTCGGATTTCCAAAGGAAATTCTTCGACTTCAAGGAAATTCTTCGAATTTCCAAAGGAAATTCTTCAGATTTCCAAAGGAAATTCTTCAGATTTCCAAAGGGAAATTCTTCGGAATTTCAAGGAAATTCTTCGAATTTCCAAAGGAAATTCTTCGGAATTTCAAAGGAAATTCTTCGAATTTCCAAAGGAGTTCTTCAGTTTCAAAGGGAAATTCTTCGGATTTCAAGGGAGTTCTTCAGATTTCAGGGAGTTCTCAGGTCAGGGGAAATTCTTCGGACTTCCAAAGGGAGTTCTTCCGGGTTTAAAGGAATTCTTCGATTTCAAGGGAAATTCGATTCAGATTTCGAGAATTCTTCAGATTTCGAGGAAATTCTTCAGATTTCCAGGAATTCTTCGAATTTCCAAAGGAAATTCTTCGGTTTCCAGAGTGTTCAGTTTCAGGGAAATTTTCGATTTCCAGGAATTCTTCGAATTTCCAAAGGAAATTCTTCGATTTCCAAAGGAAATTCTTCGATTTCCAAAGGAAATTCTTCGAATTTCCAAAGGAAATTCTTCGAATTTCCAAAGGAAATCTTCGAATTTCCAAAGGAAATTCTTGAATTTCCAAAGGAAATCTTGAATTTCAAGGAAATTCTTCGAATTTCCAAAGGAAATTCTTCGGAATTTCCAAAGGAAATTCTTCGAATTTCCAAAGGAAATTCTTCGAATTTAAAGGGAAATTCTTCGAATTTCCAAAGGAAATTCTTCGAATTTCCAAAGGAAATTCTTCGGAATTTCAAAGGAAATTCTTTGAATTTCAAAGGAAATTCTTTGAATTTCCAAGGAAATTCTTCGATTTCCAAGGAAATTCTTCAAATTTCCAAGGAAATTCTTCGGAATTTCAAGGAAATTCTTCGAATTTCCAAGGAAATTCTTCGAATTTCCAAGGAAATTCTTCGAATTTCAAGGAAATTCTTCGAATTTCAAGGAAATTCTTCGAATTCCAAGGAAATTCTTCGAATTTCCAAGGAAATTCTTCGAATTCAAGGAAATTCTTCGGAATTTCAAGGAAATTCTTCGACTTCCAAGGAAATTCTTCGGAATTTCCAAGGAAATTCTTCGAATTTCCAAGGAAATTCTTCGAATTTCCAAGGAAATTCTTCGAATTTCCAAGGAAATTCTTCGGAATTTCCAAGGAAATTCTTCGAATTTCCAAGGAAATTCTTCGATTTCAAGGAAATTCTTCGAATTTCCAAGGAAATTCTTCGGAATTTCAAGGAAATTCTTCGAATTTCCAAGGAAATTCTTCGAATTTCAAGGAAATTCTTCGAATTTCCAAGGAAATTCTTCGAATTTCAAGGAAATTCTTCGAATTTCAAGGAAATTCTTCGAATTTCAAGGAAATTCTTCGGAATTTCCAAGGAAATTCTTCGAATTTCAAGGAAATTCTTCGAATTCCAAGGAAATTCTTCGAATTCCAAGGAAATTCTTCGAATTTCCAAGGAAATTCTTTGGAATTTCAAGGAAATTCTTTTGAATTTCAAGGAAATTCTTTGAATTTCCAAGGAAATTCTTTGAATTCCAAGGAAATTCTTTGAATTTCCAAGGAAATTCTTCGAATTTCAAGGAAATTCTTCGAATTTCCAAGAAATTCTTTGAATTTCAAGGAAATTCTTGGAATTCAAGGAAATTCTTCGAATTTCAAGGAAATTCTTCGAATTTCCAAGGAAATTCTTCGAATTTCAAGGAAATTCTTCGGAATTTCAAGGAAATTCTTCGAATTTCAAGGAAATTCTTCGAATTTCAAGGAAATTCTTCGAATTTCCAAGGAAATTCTTCGGAATTTCCAAGGAAATTCTTCGAATTTCCAAGGAAATTCTTCGAATTTCCAAGGAAATTCTTCGAATTTCAAGGAAATTCTTCGAATTTCAAGGAAATTCTTCGAATTTCAAGGAAATTCTTCGGAATTTCAAGGAAATTCTTCGAATTTCCAAGGAAATTCTTCGAATTTTCAAGGAAATTCTTCGAATTTCCAAGAGAAATTCTTCGGAATTTCAAGGAAATTCTTCGATTTCAAAGAAATTCTTCGAATTTCAAAGAAATTCTTCGAATTTCCAAGGAAATTCTTCGAATTTTCAAGAGAAATTCTTCGGAATTTCCAAGAGAATTCTTCGAATTTCCAAGGAAATTCTTCGATCTTCAAGAGAAATTCTTCGAATTTCAAGAAATTCTTCGAATTTCAAGGAAATTCTTCGAATTTCCAAGGAAATTCTTCGACTTCCAAGGAAATTCTTCGAATTTCCAAGGAAATTCTTCGAATTTCCAAGGAAATTCTTCGAATTCCAAGGAAATTCTTCGAATTTCCAAGGAAATTCTTCGGAATTTCCAAGGAAATTTCGAATTTCAAGGAAATTCTTCGAATTTCCAAGGAAATTCTTCGAATTTCAAGGAAATTCTTCGAATTTCCAAGGAAATTCTTCGAATTTCAAGGAAATTCTTCGAATTTCAAGGAAATTCTTCGAATTTCAAGGAAATTCTTCGAATTTCAAGGAAATTCTTCGAATTCCAAGGAAATTCTTTGAATTCAAGGAAATTCTTCAAATTCTTGAATTTCGGAAATTCTTCGAATTCCAAGGAAATTCTTCGAATTTCCAAGGAAATTCTTCGGAATTTCCAAGGAAATTCTTCGAATTTCAAAGGAAATTCTTCGAATTTCCAAGGAAATTCTTCGAATTTCAAGGAAATTCTTCGAATTTCAAGGAAATTCTTCGAATTTCAAGGAAATTCTTCGAATTTCCAAGGAAATTCTTCGAATTTCAAGGAAATTCTTCGGAATTTCAAGGAAATTCTTCGAATTTCCAAGGAAATTCTTCGAATTTCAAGGAAATTCTTCGAATTTCAAGGAAATTCTTCGAATTTCCAAGGGAAATTCTTCGAATTTCAAGGAAATTCTTCGGAATTTCAAGGAAATTCTTCGGAATTTCAAGGAAATTCTTCGGAATTTCCAAGGAAATTCTTCGAATTTCCAAGGAAATTCTTCGAATTTTCAAGGAAATTCTTCGAATTTCCAAGAGAAATTCTTCAGAATTTCAAGGAAGCTCTTCGGGATTTCCAAAGAGAAATTCTTCGAATTTCAAGGAAATTCTTCGGAATTTCCAAGGGAAATTCTTCGTAATTTCCATGAGAAATTCTTCGTAATTTCCATGAGAAATTCTCCGGAATTTCCAAGGGAAATTCTTCGGATTTTCCAAGGGAAATTCTTCGGAATATCCAAGCAAAATTCTTCGGAATTTCCAAGCAAAATTCTTCGGAATTTTCATGGGAAAATCTTCGGAATTGCCAAGGGCAATTCTTCGTAATTTCAAGGAAATTCTTCGAATTTCAAGGAAATTCTTCGAATTTCAAGGTAAATTCTTCGAATTTCCAAGGAAATTCTTGAATTTCAAGGAAATTCTTCGAATTTCAAGGAAATTCTTCGAATTTCAAGGAAATTCTTCGAATTTCAAGGAAATTCTTCGAATTTCCAAGGAAATTCTTCGAATTTCAAGGAAATTCTTCGGAATTTCAAGGAAATTCTTCGGAATTTTCAAGGGGAAATTCTTCGGAATTTCCAAGAGAAATTCTTCGGAATTTCCAAGGGAAGCTCTTCGGGATTTCCAAAGAGAAATTCTTCGGAATTTCCAAAGGGAAATTCTTCGGAATTTCCAAGGGAAATTCTTCGGAATTTTCAAGGGAAATTTTTCGGAATTTCCAAGAGAAATTCTTCGGAATTTCCAAGGGAAATTCTTCGGATCTTCCAAGGGAAATTCTTCGGAATTTCCAAGGGAAATTCTTCGTAATTTCCAAGGGAAATTCTTCGGAATTTCCAAGGGAAATTCTTCGGAATTTCCAAGGGAAATTCTTCGGAATTTCCAAGGGAAATTCTTCGAATTTCAAGGAAATTCTTCGGAATTTCAAGGAAATTCTTCGAATTTCCAAGGAAATTCTTCGAATTTCAAGGAAATTCTTCGAATTTCAAGGAAATTCTTCGAATTTCAAGGAAATTCTTCGAATTTCCAAGGAAATTCTTCGAATTTCCAAGGAAATTCTTCGAATTTCAAGGAAATTCTTCGAATTTCCAAGGAAATTCTTCGAATTTCCAAGGAAATTCTTCGAATTTCCAAGGAAATTCTTTGAATTTCAAGGAAATTCTTCGGAATTTCAAGGAAATTCTTCGAATTTCAAAGGAAATTCTTAGGAATTTCGAAGGAAATTCTTCGAATTTCAAGGAAATTCTTCGAATTTCCAAGGAAATTCTTCGAATTTCAAGGAAATTCTTCGAATTTCAAAGGAAATTCTTCGGAATTTCAAAGGAAATTCTTCGAATTTCCAAAGGAAATTCTTCGAATTTCAAAGGAAATTCTTCGAATTTCAAGGAAAATTCTTCGAATTTCAAAGGAAATTCTTCGAATTTCAAAGGAAATTCTTCGAATTTCCAAAGGAAATTCTTCGAATTTCAAAGGAAATTCTTCGGAATTTCCAAGAAATTCTTCGAATTTCCAAGGAAATTCTTCGAATTTCCAAGGAAATTCTTCGAATTTCAAGGAAATTCTTCGAATTTCAAGGAAATTCTTCGGAATTTCAAGGAAATTCTTCGAATTTCAAGGAAATTCTTCGAATTTCAAGGAAATTCTTCGAATTTCAAGGAAATTCTTCGAATTTCAAGGAAATTCTTCGAATTTCAAGGAAATTCTTCGGAATTTCAAGGAAATTCTTCGAATTTCCAAGGAAATTCTTCGGAATTTCAAGGAAATTCTTCGGAATTTCAAGGAAATTCTTCGAATTTCCAAGGAAATTCTTCGAATTTCAAGGAAATTCTTCGAATTTCAAGGAAATTCTTCGGAATTTTCAAGGAAATTCTTCGAATTTCAAGGAAATTCTTCGAATTTCCAAGGAAATTCTTCGAATTTCCAAGGAAATTCTTCGAATTTCAAGGAAATTCTTCGAAATTCTTCCAAGGAAATTCTTCGAATTTCCAAGGAAATTCTTCGGAATTCCAAGGGAAATTCTTCGGAATTTCCAAGGGAAATTCTTCGGAATTTCCAAGGGAAATTCTTCGGAATTTCCAGAGGAAATTCTTCGGAAAGGGAAATTCTCCTGAATTTCCAAGGAAAATTCTCCTGAATTTCTAAGGGAAATTCTCCTGAATTTCCAAGGGAAATTCTCCTGAATTTCCAAGGGAAATTCTCCTGAATTTCCAAGGGAAATTCTCCTGAATTTCCAAGGAAAAGTCTCCCGAATTTCCAAGGGAAATTCTTCGGAATTTCCAAGGGAAATTCTTCGGAATTTTCTAAGGGAAATTCTTCGGAATTTACAAGGGAAATTCTTCGGAATTTCCAAGGGAAATTCTTCGGAATTTCTAAGGGAAATTCTTCGCAATTTCCAAGGGAAATTCTTCGGAATTTCCAAGGGAAATTCTTCGGAAATGTCATGACATTCCGTGACATGTCGCATGTCGTATTTGAAACAATGATCTGTTAGAAAATGTTATAGTATCCTTCAAGCATCGCATGCTAATAAAAAATCTCGAACTGTAAATAATGTTTGGAAAAAATATTTTAGCTAATTAACAATAGCAATCTCATGGCATTATTGAGACATTCCTCAACACTGCTCAAGAACATTCTCCTACAATCAGTTATTGCCCTGATAACGATTATAGGAGATTGCGACTGGTAGAATGGATATTTCGACTTTGTCTTTCTCAGTCTAATTAAATTAAGACAGCTAGTTTGGCATAGCCCAACGGGACCGAAACGTCGGACTATGCCAAAGTATCCGTCTAAATTAAATTAGACTGAGAAAGCCAAAGTCAAAATAACCTGATAACCATTTTAACAAAACTGGTATTTAGTTTACGAGAATCTCTGATGTAAAAGCTTCCTCGTTTTATGATTTTTATTCATATAAGTTCGATGAAAATGGACAAATTCAAATTATTAATCACTGCTCATCGATTATTCAACGGCTTCACTTTGTTTTTTTCACGATTGATCTCGCCGCTGGCTCCAATGATTTTTTTTTCATTCTCTATTTCCGAGATTTCAGCCCGAGGCTTGCTCGTCTCGAGCTTCAATGATGTCTTTTCCAACTACATGGAGTTTTCTCTAAACAAAACTATCAAAATTCATTTCAAATAGCATTAACGTTAGCATTCGCATTGAGCAATTCGCACACATTCGTAGGTGGTACAAGCCTGAACTATTGTATGAGGGGGAAGGGTCGTTTGGCCGAAACCCATTCTGCCAAAAGCCATTTGGACGAATGCCACTAGGCCAAAAGTTGTTTGGCCGAATATACCATTTGGTCCAATGGGTCTTTTGGCCGAAAAGGTCATTTGGCCGAAAGGGTCATTAGGCTGAAAGGGTCATTTGGCCGAAAGGGTCGTATGGCTGAAAGGGTCGTTTGACAGAAATGCTTATTTGGCCGAAAGGGTCATTAAGTCGAAAGGATCATTAGGCCGAAAGGGACATTTGATTGAACAAATGGGTAGTGAAAAGCCTCACTACTCATTTCGCGTTTCTCACTTTTAACAGAGAAAAAGGAAGAGTAAGAAGTGAGACGTCACTCTTCTCATTCTTAATTTCTCACTTTTCAAATGACCTTTTCGGCCAAATGTCCTATTCGGCCAAATGCCCCTTTCGGCCAAATAACCCTTTCGGCCAAATGACCTTTTCGGCTAAACGACCCTTTCGGCCAAATGACCCTTTCGGTCTAATGACCCTTTCGGCCAAACGACCCTTACAGCCAAATGACCCGTTCGGCCAAATGACCCTTTCGGCCAGATGGGTTTCGGCCTAATGGTTTGTTCGACCTAGTGGTGTCCTAATGGTTGTAGAACAGTACGGTTCCGGAAGTCCCTCTGTGACCATAATGGTGGCGAAACATGGAACTAATTCAAAATAGGCAATATAAGCTTTTAGATTGTCAGTCAGACCAACACTAGACCAACATTTGGAAAGGGCGTAACAGCCGAAATTTATTCCTTCGAGATATTTGTCTAATGTATGTGTATTGTATGTGGCTACGTGTGCAGACGAGGAACCTGAAAGAAAAAAAAATGGCTGTTACAACATTTTTAAATGTTGGTCTAGATTTGACATGTTGATTTAGAAATAAAGATGTGTTCTTTGCTTGCTCTAGATTACCCAAACTATTTGTTAGGCATTGTAGTGGTTTGTAATTAATTGATCGAAATTGTAGTATTTACCATTTCTTGATTTGGAACCAACATACGCAAGCTACGGCAATGCATACAGTGATTCAAACAGACGAATCGAATTGTGCATCACTTTTTGTTCGACGAGTGGAGAGGGCTTCAACTCTTGCTATATTTAATTGACGTTTCAGAGAAGGGCAAAATTTTATCCAGAGCAATCAAATCACAACTTGTACTACAAGAAAAACGAAAGTAATAGAAAGGCCAATAAAATTAAGGTGATTCGTTCCCCATAAATCTTGGAACTATTAGGTCGCAATTGGTGTGGGAAAAAATAATAAACAAGTTGACCGTAAACCGCAACAAACAACCGAAACCGGTTCAGCAAGCTTATCTAATCCAAAGGGCGTTCGGGTGGATGCCTATATGCATGTGCTGGTTGTTTTTTTCTCCCAGGCCTATTCTCACTAGGGCGTTGATTTGCAACGTTGTCAATCAGAAAATGCGCTTAATTACCATATCAGTCAATGCCAGTATCGAATAATATGTATGACTAAGTGCACGCGGGGACCAACCCCAACCCTACTGGATAAGGGTTGTCTGCATTAATCGTGACGACGAGGGCAACGTCGAAGACGGAAACAATTAAACTTATTCAAATGACGAATAATAGCGCAACATATATCGAACACATTCCCTGGAGTCGTTCCCATACCAGTCGCCCCCTCAGACCTGTACAAGTACTTACATATGTTAACTTTTATTACTCGAAATCGGTTGCTAACTGTTCGGTTGCAAATTATACATACCCATAAACAACGCAAATTGTTTCAGTTGGATTGCCAGCTCTGGAATAGGTATTTGCTGCCGTATTCAGGTGTGCAGAAAAGCGGGAGCAATCTGTCATAAACGGCAAACATTGGTGATGAAGCACTATGGAGCGGAAAAATAAAGTTGAGACCAAAACTTACACTGTCTAAATACAAACACGAAATGGTTCAAAATCGAATATGTATGACAAGTGTGCCGTACTTGTAATTATTTTATTCAACCTTTTGATTTATGAAGAATATTAATTTCAATAGTTTGACAACTTTTTTATTTCACCAGATTTTTTTATGACAATTTTTATGATATGTTCTTGAGATTTTACTACTTCAAACAAAATGTGTAATATTCATCAACACATATTGCTGATTGAGCCTTGATTTCTCTTAAACTATTCCATCGCATTTGCCCATAATGCCAAGGCGCGCAATTCAAACGGGAGGTGAAATTTAATTTACATTCTGTGAACGTTTGTGCACCTTACTCTACATCGATGAACGGTATAGAGGTATAGAATTATATGAACCTTTCGAGAGTTTGGAACTAGGGGAGGGGGGGAAGAAATCAACTTCAAGGCCACACCATACCAGAACGCGGCATGCCCCGCCTCATGGGACGGGTTTCCAGCTTTCAGCCAACTAGTTTCATCGAACGAACTTAATTTCCGCTTTTTATTCTGACAATCCAGTTCAAATGATAAATTAGACGGCCATTGTTCATGGGCTACCACATCGGTTCAATTGGCAATGGGAGCAGATACCTACCGTCGGCACGGTAGCCGCAAAGTTGGATGTATCCGGAATACGTTCGGGAATAACTTAACGCTTCGGTTCCAACAATCTGGCGCATTTTTCAGGGGGAACTCCGCGTGGTTCGACCGGCGAGCATTAACCATGCCTTCGATGAAGTACGATCGGCTTTAGTACGATGATTGCTCTCACACCTCTGAGATGTTTGAATTATTCCACACCCGTAGGCGGTTAACCGTGAAATGGTGCTCATTCGCGGTTTATTATCGGAGCTAGCGTGGATGGGCCGTGGATGCAATAGGTAATACGGAATAACGCAATTAAGCGGTTCCACGAGCTGGTGCTCCTACTTTTGGGTAGCATTGTCTGTTTGCGTTAGAATGGATCCCTGTTTGGTAAAATCACTGATATTGGTGAAGATTTCGAAACTGTCTTGAAAACACTAATCTGTTTGAATTTAAGAAGAGATTTAATTATTACTGGACAATTCATCGAGCATACTCTCGGAACGGTACATTTGTCTCATGGTGAGTTACCATATTTCAATGATTTAATGAATATAAGGGAACTTTTCCGTTTTATCTCTTCTCGGAAGTAAAAATAAAGCCCTTTGATGATGATGATGTCAATGAAGGAAAAATACATACAATTTGACAGTTGTTTCCAAGGGGCAACTAACTCTAAACTTTCGACAGTATCCAGAAATACTAACAAATACTAGCAAAAACCTACGTCGTATCCACGACAAATTGATCGAAGAGCCCTGGTTGGGAAAGCATAAACGACGCCACCCAGTAAATACAGTCCACCTTATAGATAGTAGAATCTATAGATGAGCGAAAGCATGGCTGAGTCATTTTTTTTGCCCGTGCACACGCGCATATGACGTCACAGCCCTTAACGTTTCCATTGAAATCGTGACGTCATGCTCGTTTGGAGACACGTTTGACAGTTCGTTTGGAGACAGAGGATTTATCTTCGCTCATCTATATATTCCACTATCTATAGTCCACCTCGTTTTATGCAACACATTAATTTCAGTCTCTTTTAAATTTCTAAACAGGTATGTTGTAACAGGAACAAGTATTTATATAACCAATACTTTCGGAACAATCTTTGGGGCTCCTGTTTTGGTTTTATAGCATTAGAAATATTAAATGCGATTTGTATGTTTTCTAGCATCTGTAGGAGGTGGAAAAAGATGTTTTCAAAACGGGGGAGCACTGTGTTTCATTAACTAACCGACAAACGCCATAACAACCGAACTAGCAACCGTATCGTTGTTTGACGAAAATCATGGATACTAGAAAGACCACGAAATACTATCGCGGGACTATGAGTAATATTTTCTCAAAGTTTAGAGTTGGTTGCCCCTTGGTTGTTTCACATGTTTCGGACAGCAGAACAAAGGGAACCGAAGTGTTAATCTTTATCTTGTAACTAAAATATCTCTTGTAAAAAAACATTGGGATGATCGCCTACTTTGTAAAACTGATATTCCTAAATTAGCATTCCTCCGACTTCACCATGGTTCATATCCACATCTGCGGAAACTTTCCTCAAACTGAAAAAGGACCGATTGAAGTACATTCCTCCATTTGTTTGTCCAGGAGATGTACTTTCCAACGAAAGTGAATCAATTAAGCTCAAGCCGCTCAGTAAAGTGAAGTTTGAAATTCCTTGTGGCTGAGCATTATTTCATTTTTTAAGCTTCAATACAAAATTTGAACGAAGAAAGTCAAATATGTTCCGTATTAACAACTTTTGAATGCTCACAAACTTTGTGCTTTATTCTAGCTAGTATCTTGTATTGTCACTAAACTGTCACAAAATGTTCTGTAAGAATAACGTTTAGTAATCTGAACTTTTAGACTCAATTAGCATAAATGATATGGAAATTTATAATATTCATCTAGGCTGATCATCTGAATTTGGATTTGCATGAAATGGAAGCACAATGCAACAGTGCTCCGTTCTTGCGGCATATCCAGCACCCCGTGCCCTTTTCCGCCAGATGAATAGCACTCCAGTAGTCACAATTCATTGGCAATGCGTTTTCGATTCCACGAAGCTCTGTTCTGAAGGACCTCCACTCCACCATAACGCTACTTGTGCCACAGAAGAGAGTACTGTACATTTAGCTTCCGTAATGAATAAGGCAACCGTTGACTGTCGATTGCAACTCCAAGCAACTGCTCCTCTTGAATGGACAAATTCAGTTACCGAGCTTCTTGTTTCAATGTTGATGCCCCAATCCGCGCCACTGTATCCTTTAAATTTTGCTTTAAATGTTCCTTGTGAAAGGAATTGCAAACCACATACATATGAGCTCACGGAATAGTACTTCTTACATACGTTGAATTTCTCACTGATTTTGGACAAATATCTTTTGTTAGTCGTTGGTTCGGATCAAACTGTGTTGATACGGTCTTACGATCGGTCATTCCAAGTTGGTGTATTAACTATTCACATAACGCTCCTGATCCAGCATAATATCCATTTTTTCAATGAAAATTCAATAAATAACAAAAATAATTCATAAATAATAATTCATCAAAATTCATCAAAAATTTGGAAATCCAGCATGGTTGCTACTACCATCAAGTACTATATAGTCGCATATCTCACCACAGCGGCATAGGTTTGCTGATAGTCAACACACCTTTTACCTGCTGACGTCCCTTCATTTCTAGTTAAGCCTTGGACCTTGGACGTTGTCATCTTGTAGACCTATTTTACTTTTCGTCTAAGATGCAGATCCGTTAGTTCCCATACTTCGTAATCATAATTTCATTTCACCCAGCATGGCCAGTTACTGCCATCACGCCCAGTCAACACAAGATCGTATATGATATCACATAAGATGCTAAAGTAGAGGCCACATCGGTACTTCCCCATACAATATATACGTACATATATCGCCTCCACTTTAGCATCGTATAATGCAGCATATACGATTTTGTGTTCACTGGGCGGTGTATCACCTCTTGTAAATTGTAAATTGTTGTAAATTCATTCTGAATCTGTACATTTATTGATTCATAAGCTTGATACACCTACCAGGATACCTGGATACATGGTTGACTACAGTGTCGATATACCTATGCCTGGCATATTGTAGAGCTCCATAATCGTTGGTCTTGGGCGATGTTTCTCCAGTTTCCCCAAACGTTTTGGCAGATTTACTTTTTTCTCATGCGTAAAAAAATGTGCTACTGAGACTCTTACCAAGTTAGCTCATAGCACATAAGAATCGAAGCGTGCTGAGTTGTAGAGGGACGCATGAATCAACGGTTTAGGGTCCCCAGGTCCGATTCTACTGCGTGCAGGCAGCGTGTTCGTGGCCTTCCACGAAGTAGCCGGCCTTTCTCTGGTTCTCTGTTAAATATTGTTTTCGCTATTCTTTCTTCCGACAGTCGCACTAAGTGACCAGCCCACTGGTACGGCCAAATGATCCTTTCGGTCAAACGACCCTTTCGGCCTAACGACTCTTCCGGCCAAATGAACCTTTCGGCCAAACGACCCTTTCGGCCAAATGACTTTCGGCCTAATGGTCTGTTTAATCAAATGGTATATTCGGCTAAACTACTTTCGGCCTAGTGGCATTCGGCCAAATGGGTTTCGGCCGAATGGGTTTTGGCCAAACGACCCTTCCCCGTTAAACAGGATACGCGACAGGATTTTATACGCCATTGACAGTTGCGTAGAACCTCCGCATATCGTTTCTATCTATGTCCATCCAGAAGCCAAGAACAGAATAGCAAAGCTTACTTTAGGCTCAGCGCCGTAGCGTGTGGTTGGATGGGTTGGCCCCCGCCAAGGGCCCCAGCCCTCAGGGGGCGCCGAAATCAAGAATTCCGGTATGAGAAACAAAACAGTTTTATTGGGTCTTACTCACAGGGCCAACTAATAACGAACCGACTACAAAGTCCGATGGTCTATGATGAGAATATTTTTTGTAATTGACCGCTATTTCAGTTTTTCTCTGAGACTTCCGGATCGAATTATTTCTATTGTTGCTCACCAATATCTACTCATATTTATTAAATCACTCGTTTGATACTAGCGGACATCACACCATTTCATAGATAGAATCTCATTTATGAAATGAAAATATGAAATGAGCATCGGTGGTTGATAAATATTTTGGATCTCCAAATGTATACCTTTTTGGATACCCTCAATTCCAATCAAAGTCAAATTTTCAATTTAACCGGTCAATTAAACAAAGTCTTATCTTTCAATTGACATGCTTAAATTAGAAGATTCTTGCGTTTTGAATTAACAATTTCCATACGAACTTATTGTGTGCGTTCTAAAATATTCAACGATGACGTTATTTTGGCACACAAAAAACTATTTGAACAAATGCAGAACAATCTTGTTTACTTGAAGCCAATTATGAACAATGAACAATTTACATGAAGCCAATTAACAGCAATACTGAGAAAAAAATATTTTAAGCTCTTTTTAGTGGAATGTATTCAACCATCTAAGACGAGTTAAGTAACCTCCATTTAATTCCACCAATTATTTCGATATCTTTGCAGATACGTATTTCGACCACAACTGTGTGGTCGTCTTCAGTGTCTCGTACTTGACTCGATTCGAGTCAAGTACGAGACACTGAAGACGACCACACAGTTCTGAAATTTGTAAAGGATTTGTCACGATTAATCCCCTTCTACGAGAAGTACTTCAAAGTACACAGTTCCTTCAATCGAGTGCAAAAAAACAGCATTTATAGACAGTATAAACTAGAATGAATCACAAGTTGAACATTCCACATTTTTAATAATTTTCTAGCACGTTCTGGACGTTTTCATAGATTACATAGTACGAAGATCCCACAACTCTGCAAAGTTCCTTACATACTTTGCCATATTTAAATATTTAGCAAATAGTAAAAAATATCACAAACTTAATAACTTTTCAGAGGCAAACCGCAGAATACTGCTTACTATTTTACCCACAAAATTGTTTAATCTTACTTCTAAGTTTTATTCAAAATTTAATAAGAATGTATTGCATATATTTTCCTTAATAAGAGAGGGGCACCCAAAACAATTTCGCCAAGGGCGCGGAAAACAACACTACGGCTTTGTATGGGCTTGATTGATATAAGAGATAAAAGAACTGGAAACAAATTTGCACCGAAATATCATTTAAATATCAAGATATGCTATGGTTAAGAACAAACTAATTTCTACATATTTTGACGTTTAGCAGTGGTTTGTTTACAGGAAATCTCGATTTCACGTGGATAGGAAAAGTAATTAATTGAACAGGTTTCGTATTAAAAAATTATAAACGAAATTGTATTTAGGAAGCTTTTCACTTATGCAAACGCATTATTTATCAGCAGCGGAAGAAACCGTACTTGAAAAATAAAGTTGAAAAATTACACCGATTTCGTGTAACATATTTCTTCGTCATAGTTAATGGAAATCTGTATATATAAAAATGATATTTCCTCATGCGAAAGTCGTGAAAAACTAAAATTAAGATTCGTGTGAGCATTTCTCATAGGTACGCTCATGGTATAGTTAAGGACAAGCATCACAGAAACCAAAACAAAATTCACTCACGTTTTCATTGGCACACCACTCAATACCCGAGTAGACGAAAATAAATCAATAATATCAAATGTTGATAATATAGCAAAATGAGATATGGACATGATTGATATAAGAGATAAAAGATCAGACGAAAATATCAATAGTGCAAAATATAAAATTTCATGAGAACATCAAGTTATGCTATTTGTAATAAGGGATCAATATCATGTTCTTATCCATAGTATGTCTTGATATTTAAATGATATTTCGGTGCAAATTTTTGATATTGTTGCCTGTTCTTTATCTCTTATATCAATCAAGTCCATTTGTTATTCCGTTGTCTGTCCATGTTTTGTTATTCTGTTCATGGCTTCTGCCCGGGTACGGATGCAGGGACAACTTTTGTTTTTTTATTTCAGCTTTGCTGCGTCAGTTGTGCGATGCTTTCATATTGAGTGGTGTGCTCTTGAAAACTCGAATGAATTTTGTTTTGGATTCCGAGATGCTTGTCCTTAAGGACGCCTATTGTGCAGGACAACGTCTGCCGAGTTAAATTTAAATTGATTAAATTTAAAAAAATTAAAATAATTTCAAAATCGACTAACCAACTACTACCTGTCAAATCGATTGAAGAGATTTCATCTCATTTATTCGTGACGTCGCGACGACGTCCTTAAAACTGTTTTTATATCACAATAACCAAAAAAAAACAAAGTAATTTGAGTGGTTTCAACAAATAAAATAGTTTATTCCGACTAGATTGGCAAAATACCCCTATGTGCGTCGGAACGCAGTACTTAACTTAACTGAATTTTTTTATGCATCCATATTCCTCTTTCAATGAGCCGCATAATAAACCATCTGTCAGCATAGTTGATACAAAAGTATAAAGCCCTAAGTACACTGTTTGTCATGATAACAAATATTTGTTAAGTCAACCTTCAGTCAGGTTCGGACACTCGGCCTCGCCCGAGTGTCCGGTGTGCGTTGGTTTAGAGGAAACGGCGGAACACGTGTTGTTCGTGTGCCCGCGTTTTCGCACAATGCGTGACCACATGCTTGCCACATGCGGTCTGGACACTACCCCGGACAACCTAGTTCGGAGGATGTGTAAAGATGAAGTTGGCTGGAACGCCGTTTTATCGGCTATCGTCCAAATCGTCTCGGAGCTACACAGAAGGTGGCGCGTGGACTCGAGGGATGGCTAGTTCAGGCGCAAATAAGAGGTGGTCCAAGGGTTCGGAGTCGGCTTCATGGGTCATACCGGTGCCCTGTGGTCGAACTCGATCCTTTTATCGAACAAGTGGCCGTGCGAAGAACAACATGGTATCGTCGCTTTCGCGGCGTCGGTCAACCGGGCGGGTTCCGAGCCCGAGGACGGAAGGGTCCTCGTCAAGGCTGGGGCAGGCGTAGGCCTCGCGTCGGCAAGTCCCTCTGTGTGCTGGGCGAATAGGCCCTATCGCAGAAAGGTCATTTTGGGTGCACGCGGCATCATCATTCTTGATACCAGTCGTGCAGAGGGAAGCAGGCGCGAAGTCGACCCTTCCCACCTTCCGAGGACATAGGGCGTGGTAAGGCCACCTGGAAAGCCGGCAACGCGCTGGCACGATACCATGGTGTTCTTCTAAAAAGCGAGTTACGATGTTCGGTGCTGCAAGGACACGCAGCTAACCTCGAGGGTGCGTTGTGCACTGGCCCCCCTTTGAAGCATTACTTTCTGGTTGTACCGAAGGGACTATGGGCTTGGCGGCAATGGAAACGGTTTAGCGGGTCGGGGATGTAGTCCTGCCTCCCTCGGTGATCCCTAACCCCGCACTTCCTGGTCAACCCAGGATGTCTGTTGAGCAGATTCCCCCTCCATTGTTTAGGAAGAAAAAAAAAACACACACACACACACACACACAGACATCACCTCAATTCGTCGAGCTGAGTCGATTGGTATATAACACTATGGGTCTCCGGGCCTTCTATAAAAAGTTTGTTTTTGGAGCGATCATATAGCCTTTACCGTATACTTAGTATACGAGAAAGGCAAACATGAGATGTTCCCATTAATATATGACACATTGTGAAATTAAAGTACAATTAAGAAGCTAAAAATTTGTCTTGCTAACTTGTTGGCTGCTTGGTTTCCATGTACACGATGATGCAGTCATCGGTGTGAGAGTGTTGAGAATCCATCAGGATGAATTTATTCAAGCTATCCGTACACAATTTGTCATCATGCCAAACATTTTTTTTTTTGGTCAGATGGTCAAATTGTTTTAAATTCTAAATGTGAGTGAACAATACAGCGTAAATTGCAATCACTTAATTTCGAATCATTTCTATATATTTTTCCTGTACAGTAATGGCGTACTGGCTTCTCAGGGGAAAGCAGTGTGCAATTTTCCTACGCTAAAGTTACTGATTGCGCAGAAATGATAACTACATGTTGCCACCAAGCTCTAATAGCCCATTCAGACTACAAACTTCATTACATAAAAAGTTTCGTAATGTTTAAGTCCACACATTTTATCGTAATCTCAATCATAGCTATAACTATCTGCCGTAGATTAGATATACAATGGAAGTCAAAGCAATAAGGGAAGATCCATTAATTACGCAGCGCAAAAATTAGCCATTTTCATCCCCCGCCTCCCTATGTCACACTTTTGATATGGAGTATCTGCATAGTTTTTATGGGTAGTCACACTTGAGGCAACCCTCATCCCCCTTTAAGCGTTACGAAATTTATAGATCTTCCCTAAGCGCATCAACACCAGAAGTCGCCTAAGGATTTCGCATTGAAATAAAACAAATGTTTAGATGCAGTAAGAATAAAAAAGAACGCAATGTCAAATTGATCAGAATTGTATAAGACATATTTGCGATTTTATTATTTTCTTCCTGAACAAGTTATATGTAAATGAATCCAGTAATGTCAAATTAAGGTAGTTATAAATGAAGGTACAGATATACAAAATGTATCAAAATGTCAGATACACTCTTTCGCTTCCTATATCCAAAAGTCTAAGTCAATCGTATGGAATACAGACATAATATGATTTGCTTCAGCTACAATCACAGAGTCAATCACCGCGAACAATAAACATGTCTTCTTGTGTACTTCAAAATCAATTGACTCGTTACTGATATTGCTACTTCCAACATCACCACCGCCTTCCAATGTGTTAGTCCATCTTATCGCAACGTGGATTGTTGATTTTCGATTCGCTGACGATATGGATATGAAGCAACTTCCTCACTATTCCCGCATGCTCAGGCCGGGTCATGCACGCCGATGTTCAACCTTCACCTTCGCCTTGCCAACACTCTGCGGCACATATCGCTAGCAGCAACGGATGGCTGGATTCAGCGATTGGCATATTATTAGTCCTACTCATGCTGTTGACGCGAGACGGCGCGCTCTGAGATGCGAAGGATGTTGATCCAAAACTTCTCAGATCCAGACAACCAACATAGGGACGGCATACACATTTTCAGATTGGTTTTGTGAAACTACACCCATTCTGGAGCGAAGCTTGCCCTCAGCATGATGTTTTATTAAAATAAGCGGCCATTAAAATCAAACTAGATATAAAAAATCGTTTGAAAAAGATTTGAAAAGATATTTCCACTACCTATATCGTTTCATTGGTACTTCGTAGAAGAATTCCCCTTTATGTTGAAAAAAGTTAATCGCCTATGTGAGCCATTGATACTTGAATAAATGTGCTCACATTGCACTTCTTCTAGTCTATGCCATCTTATGCTTTCCAATTCACGTCGTTCTTGAACTTGAATAAAACTTGTGGTATAGTTGAAAACGATGGGGAGCACAGGACAGCAACTGAGCACAGGAAATGGATCTGGTCTAGTTTGCTTTAGTTAGTGAATGTAATGTGTACCTGCGACGATTCCCTTTCTTCGGGATGTTCTACAAAGTATATGCCGCTCTGTGCATATATCTACGTTGAGAACTGGTAAGGGAATTGAATCGCAGCTTCATTGTTGCCCGATGGCAGTAAACTTGAAAGACGATATTCCGGTCGATGACGTATATTTGATGGTTATCGGGTTCGAGAGAATTCCAGAGAAGGATTATTTATTGCTCGATTGGCTACTTGCAACGAAGATCAGTTGCAGATTGGCAGCTCTGGCACAGGAGAATTTATGAAATCATTTTCTCAGAAAATGATGAAGTCATCATCATTTCAGTTCGATGATTGGCAATTTATGTATGCTGTATAACTACAATGCAGAATAATGAAACGATTGTTGAATAATTCGACCTCGCATTAGGAGTCATTTTCCTTCGGATATTTGCGAACACAGAGGAACAACAGTCGATTGTTCAGCATTGGCAACTTGAATTACAAAATCGACTTTTAATCCCGTGCTAGACCGGGTACATACAGCTAATATATCTATATATGAATCACGTGTCATTTGTTCTCTGTTTTTCTTTTCAAGTTCGGGATTTTCGTACAAAAAAATTGCACTGAATGACTATGATTTCACTCCAACACTAACTTTTTATGGGAGGCTCGGAGGGCCAATCGACTCAGTTCAGCAAATTGAGCAAAGGTTGGTCTGTCAGTGCGCATACATATGTGTGTGTATGTGTGCATAAAAGATAAGGAAAAATAGCCAGACGATAATTTATAATAGGTTTCTTCGCAACAAGTTGCATTAGACGGAGCGCAAAGTCTGTTTGATCACTATTAAATTTGACCACAAAAGGACATCACCTTAGAAAGATACCTATAATCAAACCAAAATTTTGATGCGAGAATGGCCAGGTGTACAATATTGGGTTTCTTCTATAAGATGAATTTGGCAGTAAGAGTATAATAATTGTTATTTGTTGTAATTCTTCTACGGCAACCTTACATTGTAAGACGAAGAATGTTTGGTCACGTTTCCCTTCGAATATTAACTACACTGCCACCACCTTTTCAGCCCATGAGTTTGTCCAAACTAGGGATCCTACATTCAGAGATATGCGAAAGCGGCCATCTTGAGCCAATCGAGCATTGAGAACTGTCAAAATCTGAGCCAAATGGACATCGTTATTGTTGCAGATCGAAAGGTATTGCGATTTTTGGGAAATAGATTTTATGAAAAGTCTCATCGAATGAACAATCTGTTTTGCTTTCGTAAGTAAAGTAATCTAGTTGATGCCTTATATCGTGTTCATTCGTATTGCTGTTTAATTTTAGCGAAAATGCACTGCTAGAGGATAGACAAAATAATCAAAAAGTGTCTTCGAATGTAAAGTCATGTGCAAGCCTAAACATTTTTCACTGCGGCAAGTGCTGGCAGGATCCCTAGTCCAAACGTAGTCTTCCTGGCATCGGTGGGGGTCACTCGACAGGAAACAGTTTAACGAACAATAAAAGTAGAAAAAACAAAACTAAATTCGAAATCAAGCTCATCTCCGAAAACAGAAACATTGTTTAAGATTATCATTTCCGTCTCAGAACAAAGAATTATTTTGAAGCTTAGATTTATGATCCGTGATGGCAGTCGCTTCCCTTATATCACATCTAACTTACTATAAAATCGTCAGGTGAAGTGAAGCAAAAAAAAGCCGAGAATAATAAGATTCACCAAATGAAACAAGTTTCGTCCAGTCAGTCAGTTTGTTGCTGATGCTGCTCAAACACGTCGCATCGGATCAGAGGCACAAAAAAAAACTCATCACATCAGAGGTCGAAACGGAATCGTAAATCGCACATCTTCCCATGTCTCAACCTCACGTATATTATTCGCTTCACCATCCGCTTTGCAGCAGAGCTTTAATAGCTCAATCGGAAAGAAGCCCTCGCATATTAGCGCATGATTCATTCAGGAAGTTCCATCAGCTGGAACCTGTAATGCGAGATTTTTTCTTCTGCCAGCGACAGATCGTTCGTGTCAGCTTAAGTACAGCACATTTCGGGTGGTGATTGAGTACACACTGGAGCTCGCTCTGCACGATTGCACATACCCATCCAGCCTACGTTGTGCTGCCTGAATAAACACCCTCTTTAATAAAAACAAAAAGGACGCCAGCAGCAGGGACCTGGCATAACGGAGGAAATGGTGTGAAGTGGAGTCTTATATTATGTTTTGATTGATTCTCATTATTTGGGCTGTCTGATAAATAGTTGGGTTTAGTGTCGATTCATTCTAAGCACGAATTTTCGTACATATGACTCAACAATAGATTCTTTAAGCATACGAATCTTTTTTTTGTGTATTTATTAAGGAGACTTTCAGCCCGAGGCTGGCTCGTCTCCGGAAACATACGAAACTATGTATGGCTAAATTGCCAAACGAATTAAAAAATTTTACACTTCCTAATCATCAGTCGGAAATTAGATCAACTACCCTACTGATTTTATCGATCGTTCTTCTCTTGAATGATTGGCCAATTTTTTGCCTTTCTTTTACCGGTCGACCCTTGGTGATTGTGTTGGTAGGAACGGACATCTCCATATTATTTCTCGCATTTTCAGTGCTAGGAATAAGTGGAACTGACATGTAAATGATATGGTGTCAACGGGTCGGGTGATGAACGGAATAAATAACGCAGTTTTACACGGCACGGTATCCATTTCATCTCGTCATCGATCACACTACGATGCAATAGTGGAGGTGTGAAACGCTGAAAATGTCAGTGCTAACTTATCTAAGCGATGGAAATTACATTTATTTGAAAATATTTATTTGTTATTCTTTTAATTGCTTCGTGTTTTGGCGATACTGTTATTAGGGTTTACAATGGGTCTTGGAGCAAGAATGCGTTAATCTCTAATGGGTACTGAAATTCTTCAAAAAATTCACAGGAAGTGCTTCGTCATTTTTACGGGAAGCTCTTCGGAATTTCAATGGAAAAATCTTATGAATTTCCACATGAAAATCTTCTAAATTCCTACTGGAGTTATTCAAAATTTCCACAGGAAATTCTTCGGATATTTTCCAGAATTTCTACAAGAAATAAATACTTTAAAATTTATGTGAATATCTTCGAATTTTTCACCAGAAATTCTTCAGAATTATCAGGAAAACTTTTCGGAAATTTCCCGGAAAATTCTTCAAAATTTCCAGGGAAAACTATTTGGAACATTCACGGGCAACTTTTGAAAATTCGCACCGGAATATCATAGAATATACTTCAAAATTCCTTCAAGACTTGCTTACGCAATCATCATTAGAAACTAATTAGATTTTTACGGGAAATTCCTCGCAGTTTTCTCGTGATATTCTTCTGTTTTTTTTTTTTGGGAAATTCTTTTAAAAAAATTCGCATTTTTCTCGAAAAATTCGTAAAAAAATTCACTAAAATTTCTTTGGATTTACAACGATTTTTTTCTAAACTTTCCACGAGAAGGTCTTCGAAAATTCCTCGGAAAATTATTCGGCATTTCCACCGTAAGCTGTCCGCAATTTCCACAGTAAGTGCTTCTGAATGATATATTCCAAGGGAAATTCTTCAAAATTTCCACGGGTATTTCTTTGAGATTTCCACGGAGAATTCTTTAGAAAAAAAATCTTTGGAGTTTCCACGGGAAATTCTTCATTATTTCCACGTGAAATTCTTCGGAATTTCCACGGGCAATTCTTCGAAATTTCCAAAGGAAATTCTTCTAAATTTCCACCAGAAATTCTTCAAAATTTCCATGGAAAATTCTACGGAATTTCCACGGGAAATATCGTAATTTCCACGAGACATTTTACGGAATTTCCATGGGAAATTTTTTGGAATTTCCAAGGAAAATTCTTCAACATTTCCAAGGGAAATTCTTTAAAATTTCTAAGGGGAATTCTTTAAAATTCTTCTAAATTTCCAGGGGAAAATCTTCGGAATTTGCAAAGGAAATCCTTCTTATAATTTCCTCGGAAAATTCTTTAGAATATCCTCGGAAAATTCTTCAGAATTTCCTCGGAAAACTCTTCAGAATTTCCTTGGAAAATTCTCTAGGATTTCCTCGGAAAATTCTTTAAAATTTCCTTGGAAAATTTTTTGGAATTTCCTCGGAAAATTGTTCAGAATTTCCTCGAAAAAATCTTTAAAATTTCCTCGGAAAATTATTTGAAATTTCATAGAAAAATTCTTCAGGATTTCCTCGGAAAATTCTTCCGAATTTCCTCGGAAAATTCTTCAGAACTTCCTCGGAAAATTCTTCAGAATTTCCACGGATTTTTTTTTTAAATTTCCTCGGAAAATTCTTTAAAATTTCCTCGGAAAATTCTTTAGAAAATCCTCGGAAAATTTTTAAGAGTTTCCTCTGAAAATTCTTTAGAATTTTCTCGGAAAGTTCTTTAGAATTTCCTCGGAAAATTCTTTAGAATTTCCTCGGAAAATTCTTTAGAATTTTCTCGGAAAATTCTTTAGAATTTTCTCGGAAAATTCTTTACATTTTTTTCGGAAAATTCTTTAGAATTTTCTCGGAAAATTCTTTAGAATTCCACCGGAAAATTATTTAGAGTTTTCTCGGAAAATTTTTAAGAATTTTCTCGAAAAATTCTTTAGAATTTCCTTGGAAAATTCTTCAGAATTTCCTCGGAAAATTCTCTAGGATTTCCTTGGAAAATTCTTTAAAATTCCCTCGGATATTTTTTTTTAATTTTCTCGGAAAATTGTTAAGAGTTTCCTCTGAAAATTCTTTAGAATTTCCCCGGAAAATTCTTTAGAATTTTCAGGGAAAATTCTTAAGAATTTTCTCGGAGAATTCTTAAAAATTTCTTCGGAAAATTCTTCTTTGGTAATTTTCTCTAGAAATTCCTCGGAAAATTCTTTAGAATTTCCTCGGAAAATTCCTTAGAATTTCTTAGGGAAATTCTTTAGAATTTCCTCGGAAAATTCTTTAGAATTTCCTCGGAAAATTCTTTAGAATTTCCTCGGAAAATTCTTTAGAATTTCCTCGGAAAATTCTTTAGAATTTCCTCGGAAAATTCTTTAGAATTTCCTCGGAAAATTCTTTAGAATTTCGAAAATTCTTTAGAAGAAAATTCTTTAGAATTTCCTCGGAAAATTCTTTAGAATTTCCTCGAAAATTCTTTAAATTTCCTCGAAAATCTTTAGAATTTCCTCGGAAAATTCTTTAGAATTTCTTTAGAATTCTCGAAAATTCTTTAGAATTTCCTCGGAAAATTCTTTAGAATTTCCTCGGAAAATTCTTTAGAATTTCACTCGGAAAATTCTTTAGAATTTCCTCGAAAATTCTTTAGAATTTCCTCAGAAAATTCTTTAGAATTTCCTCGAAAATTCTTTAGAATTTCCTCGAAAATTCTTTAGAATTTCCTCGGAAAATTCTTTAGAATGTCCTCGGAAATTTTTTTACAATTTCGTTGGAAAATTCTTTAGAATTTCCTCGGAAAATTCTTTAGAATTTCCTCGGAAAATTCTTTAGAATTTCCTCGAAAATTCTTTAGAATTTCCTCGGAAAATTCTTTAGAATTTCCTCGGAAAATTCTTTAGAATTTCCTCGGAAAATTCTTTATAATTTCCTCGGAAAATTCTTTAGAATTTCCTCGAAAATTCTTTAGAATTTCCTCGGAAAATTTTTAGAATTTCCTCAGAAAATTCTTTAGAATTTCTAGAAAATTCTTTAAATTTCCTCGGAACAATCTTTAGAATTTCCTCGGAAAATTCTTTAGAATTTCCTCGAAAAATTCTTAAGAATTTACGCGGAAAATTCTTTACAATTTCCTCGGAAAATTCTTCAGAATTTGCCCGGAAAATTCTTTAGAATTTCCTCAGAAAATTCTTTAGAGTTTCCTAGGAAAATTCTTTAGAATTTCCTCTGAAAATTCTTCAGAATTTCCTCGGAAAATTCTTCAGGATTTCCTCGGAAAATTCTTCTGAATGTCCTCGGAAAATTCTTTCGAATTTCCTCGGAAAATTCTTCATAATTTCCTCGGAAAATTCTTTAAAATTTCCTCGGAAAATTCTTCAGAATTTCTTCGGAAAATTCTTTAGAATTTCCTAGGAAAATTCTTTAGAATTTCCTCGAAAATTTTTTTACAATTTCCTCGGAAAATTCTTCAGAATTTCCTCGGAAAATTCTTTAGAATTTCCTAATAAAATTCTTTAGAATTTCCTCGGAAAATTCTTTAGAATATCCTCGGAAAATTCTTTAGAATTTCCTCTGAAAATTCTTTCGAATTTCCTCAGAAAATTCTTTACAATTTCCTAGGAAAATTCTTCAGAATTTCCTCGGAAAATTCTTTCGAATTTCCTCGGAAAATTCTTTAGGATTTCCTTGGAAAATTCTTTAAAATTTCCTCGGAAATTTTTCGGAATTTCCTCGTAAATTGTTCATAATTTCCTCGGAAAATTCACATTGTAGACACAGGAATGCATAAAGACTAAAATTAAAACTCTCTAGAAAATTAGAAGTAAACCATAAAAAATTGAAAATTACCACATAAAGAAGCAATATATAAATATAAAATTTCCCTAAATTATGCAAAAAATTTCATAAACAATTAAGACTATACCACACAAAAAAATATATTAGCACTTTTGTAAACCAATAATTGCAATTATAAAAAAAAATCCACAAAGGAATTAAAATTTTCTATTTCAAAAAATAAAATAAATCTATATTAGCAACAAACAATAACAAAGTTGTCCACAAATTATATTTTTTCCTCAACAAAAAATTTAAAACTTTCTAAAAAAATCAATTAAGAACAATAAAAAATGAAAATGTTCATATGTCCGATAAAAGCGTTTCTTCATGGAAAATTCAATTAATTTTATCGCTTTTTCTATTTTTATGGATATGTTCTTTCACTTTTTGCTCTTTAATAATTATTATGTGGATTTTTTTTTTTCAGAAAAAAAAATTATGGGAATTTTAAATTTCTTTCAATGGGTAACTTTGATTTCTTAATAGAAAATTCTTTTAAAAGTGATAATTTATTTTTGTTTTAAGGAAAAATCTTAATTGTTAATGGAAATTTTGCATTATTTGGGGAATTTTTATATTTGTTATTGCTTATACTCTGATTTCTCTATTGGCAGTTTCCTGATTTTTTATGGGAAATTTTTGATTTTTTTATGGAAAATGTCTAATTTTATATGGAAATTTTATTTTGTTGCCATTCACAAAAGGGGAAATCACCTGTGGAAGAGCTTAATGAACACCAATCTGCAATGCGGCAATTTTTGAAATGGTGGATGTAATGCCATCAAAAAAGGACAGAAGAGAGAATTCACGCATGAATTTTCAGAAACTGCTAAGGATTTTTTTCCAGAAGTTTTCCATTCATAAATTCTGAGAATTAATCATGAGAATTAATCATGGGTGAATTAATAATCTGGAAGAATAAAACCGTTCAGAATTCTTTGATGAGAATATCACAGGAATTTTTGAATTATAGAAAGAACTTTTCAGAATTTCAGTTGAACGAATTCCTCTAGCATACTTCATGGAAGAAAATTCAATTATAATTCGTGAGGGGGGAGCTGTGGGGAATCAGTTGTCAGAGATCCACGGAGTAGATCCTGAAAAAGATATTTAGCTAGATGGGAAGGATTCACCATAATTCGTGCCAGAGGATTTGCCTTGATCTTCTGGTGGGTCAACTCCCCAAAATTCCTGAACGAGTATTTCTATAGAGGAAATTCTTGAAGAAGGAATTTTCCAGAGTTTCTGAAGGAGATATTCTCCAAAAATCCTGAAGCAAGAATATTCCACAATTCTTGTAGAACGAGTTCCAAGATATCCTAAAGAATAATTTCCCCAAAATATCTGGTGGGAGATTTCCTTTTCGAGAAAAAAAAAACTGTGTTGAAAAGGGTGAAGGGTAGGTCGAAGTTCTTTAAATTTTTTGGAGGGAGAATTCCCCATAATTCCTGAAGCGGTAAGTCCTTAAATTCCTGGGGAAGCAATTCCCCCGTATTTTTAGAGACGCTCTGAATGCTACTGAGACGAGCCGAGAGGAAGGAATTCCCCAGAACTCCTAGAGAAGGAATAACCCTGCATTAATGATCCTCAACTCCAACACCCGTCATGTATGTGCTCTTATCAATTGGTATGGGGTTCCCTGTATTTTAGGTCAGTCAAAACTATGCATTTATTCATATTCTTTTCGGCGGCGCAGATGAAATACTTCAAATGTATAAAGGTTTGCATGGAATTTTTCTCCTACCAAATTGAGGAGAAGGGAATTAACCCCACAAACCACCTACAAGCTATGACACTAAAATTATTTCAGTCAGACAATTGTAGCAGCGCACCGGTCAAAAATAATGGCGTTTTCCTTGGAATAATCGACGTAAGCTGCCACCATATGAGCAACGCAATAAACTTGCGCGAAAAATATTTTTTACTCATTTTTTAGCAGCTGCTCAAGCAGGCAGACTATGCCAGAGTTTTTCTTTTGCCAAATAGTTTTATGAATGGACTTATTTTTGCACATTAGATGAACGGACTAAACTATTTAAGCATTCATATTAATTTCACAATTTGTATTAGTATAGTGACACGATTATCCAAAACTTATTGGAACAATAAGAGGAGCCCTCGTTGTTAAATTACGACCATACGATATTCATTTGAAACCGGCCTTACAATGTTTACAAACGATTTTATAGTGAACTAGCGAAATGTACCCAGCTTTGCCCGGGTGTTTATGTTGCAAATGTCACATACTGAACTGTTTGCAGCACCGCACTCTAGATCAATTTCCGTGTGATTGTTTTGCTTTCCTCAGCAATTGACCCATAAATGTATTCTAATGTTTTTTTTACCTTTCCACGTTAACTTTTTGTATATACAAACCATGCGGACCTCAAAACAAATCGATTGGGGAAAAAATATTTCAAATCGGTCCACCCGTTCGTGAGTTAAATCGTCAGGAAGGATACCTAAATTTATTTTTGTTTTTATAGATAATGCACCAACCTTCTTCTTCTCCTTCTTCTCATTGGCATTACATCCCCCACTAGGACATTGCCGCCTCGCTGCTTAGGGTTCTCATTCAGCACTTCCACAAATACCCGCAAGATTTCTAAGCCACGTTACCATTTTTACATTTGTATAGCATGAAGCTAACACGATGATACTTTTATGCCCATACCGAAAATTGCCTAGACCGGCACCGAGAACCGATCCCAGCCACCATCATCATGGTCTTGCTTAATGGCCGCGCATCTTACCGCTAGTCTAAGGAGGGCCTCAACCTATCATGGGCTGAATAAGCATCCACCATCAGAGCTGAGATTAAGAAAATTTGCCGAATATTTTTGCTCGCGACTTATGATGGTTTAAATAAAAGATTGTGCATAATTATTGTTGGTCTGGACTACTTGGCGGAATAAACAAAATTAAGTCTGGTGGCATAATTTTGGTTAGAACTTCAATATATGAAAATTTACTACAATAAATATGCTCAACCACAGCACGTTAGGCTAAGATTTAGAGCCATATTTCCAACATGGTAAAATTTTACGATGAAGTCCACCGTTCCGAATTCTCCAGTTTGGGCGTTTTTTTATATCACTCCGACATAGTGCAGCTTAAAATTCTAACAAGCGTGGATGAATTCAAAATTCACACGGTTCAGAATTAGACTTCCCAAAGGGTTCCTTCGCTTGTTGTCGATGTCGAGTCTATAGCCCTTAAATCGATCTTTCTGTTCCATTTTGGACATTTTTGTTCGCTTGTTCGTTTCGTGGACTTTTCTTAATATTATTATTATGACCAGCATCCTTTTCCAGAGCTGTGGATCCATAGCTTCGGTTCTCAACAGTTTCAAGATAGAAGCTTGTACGCGCTTGCTACTCATGTGAGCCGATTTACACGAGCAGAGAACATTTTTAACTAAAATACATTTGAAGGGGCCCTCCATAGCCGTGCGGTAAGACGCGCGGCTACAACTCAAGACCATGCTGAGGGTGGCTGAGTTCGATTCCCGGTGCCGGTCTAGCCAATTTTCAGATTGGAAATTGTTTCGACTTCCCTGGGCATAAAAGTATCATCGTGTTAGCCTCATGATATACGAATGCAAAAATGGTAACCTGGCTTAGAAACCTCGCGGTTAACAACAGTGAAAGTGCCTAATGAACACTAAGCTGCGAGGCGGCCCTGTCCCCGTGTGGGGATGTAATGCCAATAAGAAGAAGAAGAAGACATTTGAAATGTCATTTCCCTTATATTTGCATTAATATAAAGTTGTATTTATGCCGAATGAGTATTTATATTTCACAAATTATTTATAGAACTTAATGCTATGCACTGTTTCTGGATGGGAATATTTAAAATAAAATACAAAAAAACACTTTAATCACACATAATGAATTATATTCGACAATTTAATACACATATTACATAATCATATTTACAATAAATCAGACCAACATCACAAACTCATTACAATTTACAATACTCAATTTCATACCTATCTGTTGCATTACACTACACATATTCTTTGACCATCTTCTATCTATCTTTTACCAGATAACTACAAACAATTAATGCATGCTGTTTGTGTATAAAGTTATTTAACCATTGCCCCAGCTCCTTTAATTCATATTAAGCTCAGTTTATTTGCATGTCTCGTTTATGTATCTTTTTTTCAAATGCATGTGTATCATCAAAGTTTTCAAATCATCGACATAGTGTGCAACTTATCCTACAAGCACGGCTGCATGTCTGCACATCCTGTACTGTACATAGTCATCACCTCTCTGGCATCCTGAATGTAAGCAATATTCTCTTTCAGTCGGTTTCAGTTGATCCTTCCTTAACCGTTTTCTCTCTGTCGTTATTCCAAATTTTCAGTTGCCGCGCCCAAGTACCAGGTCCTGGAACCGAAAAAAGGCTACGTCCCGGTATACATCCGGTACGGTGATGAGCCACTGGCCGATATCAACCCCGCTTTGGCTGCCGCTTTCAACGAACCGGTTTTGCGCATCAGCCGAGCGGAACTTGCCAAGGTTTGATCTGTAACCTGTGCTGGTACCAAAGCCAAATCAACACAAAGCTTGTTATTTTCCAGGCGTTGCAGGCCGACCATGGATTGGGCGTCAACACTTCAAGCAATTCAACATCCCACTCGGCATCGATCTCGGCGTCGGATGAAGTGCGTGCAGCACTACTAGCTGAACTACGAAAAGCGAATGAAAATGCCAAACCTTAACCAGGTCCACCATGGACAAATCTACAACAGAGGGAAGGTGTACGGTAACCGGAGCTACCAGCAAGATGCAGTTACCCACAGTTAGACAAGACGTTAACAAATAGTTTTTTATGTTTTTCGTTACATATTTCTGTACTGACCGAGAGACTTCAATAAAACGCCATATCTGAGCCGCAAAACTTAAAAACCGTGCTTTGGGTTATATTTCAGTGTCCGGGGAAAGAGTGGACTTTCCGTTTTCACTATTGCACAATAATATTGATTCGAATAATTCCAGATTCCAAGCCCGTTTCCAAGTATCAGGATCTACCCAAGAAAGCCGGATACGTCCCTGTCTATATTCGCGTTGGCAATACTCCGTTGGAGCAAATAAACCGTGACTTGGCCAGAGCCTTCCAAGAGGCCAATGCCCGCAGCATTCGAGGAACAATGATTCAGGTAACAATCATAATGTGGGAAATCCATCTGAATATGAATCTCATTTTTCTCACGTTTGGCAGGAGCTGAATCACAACGCACGTTTTTCCTCCGAATCAAGCAGTATTTCCAGCGAGGAGGCGAACAATATCATCCCAAAGATCCGCAGCATTGATAACAGGAGCATCAGTTCCGAATCGAACTCAAACTCCAGCGAATCCAACTCCTCCGAGCTGCTACTCGATTTTGTTCGGGCTAAGCCTTCGGCTATCTCCAACAATGTGGTCTAGACTATGGCGACCATGACCGTTGCACCTGGTTAGCTTGTCGCAAAACACTCACACTGCCATCCATTGTGACTGAAATAATACAAAATACTGCCCGAATGATTTCAAATGCAGAATGTGATTCAATTCATCATCATTATCGTAATTATTATTATTATTATTATTTTAAACTGGTTTAGGAAGTCTATTTGGGCCGCATCCCACCTTCCGTCCTTAACGTTTATTACTCATCCGCATTCCAACCAAATTCATGGCTGTTCAAGCATTGTTGGTATCTGAATATGTTTAATGAGGGGCGAAAAATCAAATTATTCGATTGGATTGTGAATGAGTAATTATGGCTACGGGCAGGAATATATATTGCTGTCGAAGAATAACTTCTCCCTACTCCACGTGCATCCTCATCAAGTGCGTATTAAGAACATCATCAGCATGCTTAAGTATAAGTACTAACCCATAATAAAAACAAGCAATGATAAGAACAATTTCGAAAATATAAATATAGGGAATAAAACGAAAACAGCTGACGCTCTATAATTTGATGACCCATTTCCCATTATTTCGCGAAATCTTGAATTATGTCGTGAACGGTGCACAATGTCTCGCAAATGGCCGAAAATACAATCTTCGAAAGAACCCTTTTACTCTTAACCATATATGGTTTTGGCAGGTTTTGTTGTATCATTCTCAGAGTTATATTTTATGTTTAAAATAAATGTTTGTATTTCAACTAAAAAATGCGTGAATACCCAAAGAACATACAGAATAGGTGAGTAGCTCATAAAAAAATAAACATGGCCTGTGACTATGTAATAAAGGTTGAAAGGAGTACAGTAACAAAATCAAAACATTTAAACAAATACGTTATAGGGTTACTGTTCTGATTCTTCATCTCGTATTTCGCACGCTATAAAAACTAAGTGTAAAGAAAACAAAATTAGTTTTATCTTATTTTTGTGTTTCAAAAGTAAAACGCATCAACAAAATGTTTAACAGTGCAACCCTAAATCGCAGACAGACGTTTAAGTTCATACATTTGAATTCGATTTTCTTGTGTAAATTTTCAAATTTAAATACGTTGGAATTGCATAGCACGCTAGCGCCGCCTATACAACTTATTGCTACATGAAAACTGACGTTTTGCCATATCACCTTCTATCTCACCCACGTTTGCCACCCACCGAACCATGGAAGCAAAACAGAAACACTCAACAAAGATCTCCCGCACGGCCGCAAAAATCATTTTTATCTGAACGACTTTACAATCGACTTTAACAATGTAGCTAAGCGAATCACTTTACTAGCAATTCTAGCCACGATATGGTAAAGAAATTGTGAAGCTGCGTGGATGCTGTTACCATCTTTTCGGAACTTTCGCGTTGATTGTTTTACATAGATGCGTGTTTTTTGGCGATTGCGTGTTTTGCGTGTTTTTTGGCGATTGTGATTCAAAACATGTGCCTGGACCGAAAATCGTAGATTTTTTCCATTGCAAAACCAACGAATAGTCCAGTCAAGTAAGGCATGGAAAAGAATTTAAAAATCAAAAATGAAATAACCCCTCCTGAGTAACAAATATCATCTGGCGTGCTAGGTATTTTTCGATTTATTTTCAACAGCGCGTGTGTGCGTGATCATGCATTTTTATTAAGAGTCCCATCGAGCAGATCTGATCAAGAAACTAAAAGATTTTGACGAAATCAAAAATCAAAACAAAACGAGAAATAACGTTTGCCGGGTTTGCCGTTTTAACATGTGGCGCCATCTCTTCGCTTATTGCTACTTGGCAATCCGTCGGCCATGTTTTTTACACAAGTTAGTGAGTCGAACTTGAACGTCTGTCTGCGCCTAAATTATATGAATATAGAGCAATCCTATTAGAGAATCAAACTTCGATCGAACTTCGTAGAATTATCAAAAATCGCCTGTTTAAATTAACGCTTAAGGTAGCCTCACACCTCGGGATTTTAATCCGCGGATTTTTTCCCCATGTATTTTTGCATATGCGATGTTTTCGGAATTTAGGCACGGAAAATAAAAATCCCGGCCCCCTTTAAAATACACGGGGATCAAATTCCGGCGGAAAATTTTCCCGAGGTGTAAGGCAGCCTTTACCATGATGCCTTTAATACATTCTCACGTACGTGGAAGTCAAAATTGTTCTATTCCATTGAGATCAAAGTCGTGATATTATGACCCATAGTAAAACCATTGTGCACCTCGTTATCATCTTTGCAACCGTCCAGAACTGAGTGAAAGATCGCAAAAAAAAACTGCACCGCGAAGCAGAATCTCTTCGTTATAGAAATATTAAAAGCTAACGTCAGACACAATCGCTTAGCCATTACGTTCTGGTAGCATCTCCCAGCAAGACGCAACGAGACTAGTCCAATTAAAATGAAAACTACAACAAGTGCGCTTCGCATGGCACTGCTGCTGTTGGTGGCATTCGTCCTAATTGCCAAAATTGGTAAGTGGTGATTTTCCATTCAGCGGTTCCGTGAAGTACATTTTTCCTCCTCTTAAAGAAAGCACCCCTGCATACCGCCAAGACATAATTTCCGAAAACAATTTAAAGCAGCTCAGTAAGGATGATCTTATACGGGTAAGTTAAATGACTCAGTTAGATTGGGATGCCAAGAATAAAATGAGTTCAATCGCAGCTTCTTCAATCGGACGCCAAATGGTCTTCGTCCAGTAACAGCCACGACGATAGTTCGGAAGAATTGAAGTACAAGCCAGTACCGTATGTTCCCACCAACACGGGCAATTCATTGATCAACACGGGTAACCAAATACCACAAGTAAATTATTGAGGCAGTTTCAAACTTCAAAACGTTATAAATGTTTTCAAGACGTAAAACGTGTGAAACATTCGAACAAATGACTATTATAATAATTAACTATAACAATTTGAAATACATGTTTATGTGTTATATAAAGTTAGCTGACTACAACTTCTTTTTAACTAATTCCGAGAGAACCACAATTCATTCTAAAAGATCATGAACAATAAAATATGTACCTCATCTCATCCAATATATTATTGCTTTATGTATTTTAGTGGTAGCTAATCACAATATAATCCATATCAATCTGATGACAAACGCACACCTATTATGTCTGAACAATCAACATTAAATCACGATAAGTAGTCCGTGCAAGTGCTACCAACCACAACTCCAGAAGCGGCCAACGTCATTCCCATCAGCCTCAACCGTTTCTCCGATAAATCAATGCCACTTCTATTAACCACCTCAGGTTGCATTATCTTCCAGGCATTTGCAAGCTCACTTACTCATGCCGACTCCCAACTTATAGGATATTTAGATTGCGATACATACGTTTTGCAAACGTGTACAGTACTTGACATAAAACATCACCAATAAAAATTAGATGTATGAACTATGCCTATTCATGTTCTGTAAAATATACTTTCAAGATGTTATTTTCAATAACCAATGCACAAATGTGTATATTGTGTGAAAAGCTCTATAGTTTTCTAACCCAAAATTTCAATCGAGCAGTCAGAGAATCGAACCCAGGACTTCTCTGATTGGTATTTTACGTACCTTTATCGACTATGTTATCTGAGGTTTCGCAATTTCTGAAGCTAATTGTGTGCTATCTGATGCCTGTGCCATTCTCAATGCTCTCAGTGGATGATGCAGTGATGCAACCGTTCCACTTTCAATTGCCGTTCGGAGCCTATTCATATCCAGAACAAAGGTTCACTGTAACCAGTTGATATATCCGTTGTAAATCACGCTAGTCATATGCCACCCTTTGACAACATTCGACAACCGATCGTCCGACAGCCCAATCATGAACCGTTCATTCATTGTTCTTCTTTTTGGTTTGCTTTTATTTTACTCGGCATCGACGACATCAGGTAAGTATCCATGTCAGATGCTCTGTCCCTCCCTTTAGAGAATTGCCAGATTATTCCTCGTATAGATGAGCCCAATGCTACTTCAACGGCTTTTCGGATCGTCGGTGGCTACAGCATCACCATCAGTGCAATTCCCTTCATTTGTTCCATCCGTCAGAGAAATACGGGACCGCCAGTAGATAACGGCCAATGGAGCTGGTTGTGCGGGGGAACGGTCGTAAATCAGAACTGGCTGCTCACTTCCGCTCATTGCATTTTCGGCCTAGATATCGCTCGTATATTGGTTGTTTGTGGCCTACGCCAAGCCCGCACCATCCAGCTGGTTCAAACCAGCCCGGCTTATGTCCAGGGACAAAAAGGAAACGATTTGGCGTTGGTGTGTTCGTCCGTAATTGAGTGGACAATGCACTTGTTTCATTTTATTCGGTTTCTTCTACCATAGGTTTTGCTCAAGAAACCACTGGTTTTCAGTGACAACGTACAACCCATTACAATTTGGGATGGACAGCCGCTTCCATCTAACGAGGCCACAATTGTCGGTTATGGATTATCTTCGTACGACGTAGCAGGATGGCGAGCAAATGGTTTACAGGTATGGATGAAGTCATAAAAATATATTGAAACATAATCAGTTTTGAAACGCTCACTGTGAAGGCCGCCACCGTTCCAATACTGTCAAACGAACAATGTTACCAACGACTCGGTTATCTGGCTGCTTATCTGACAACTGATACCATCTGTACTGATAACGGTTCTGATGGCGCAGGGAACCTGCGTCAGGGGATTCCGGTGGTCCAGTCATTATTGCTACAGAGCAGCAAGCCTTCAATTTGATAGCGATACCATCCTGGACGGTTAGCCCGTGCGGTAGCGGACCGTCGATGCATACTCTTATTTCGCCTCACATCAACTGGATTCTCGACGTTATTACTCCGAATCTTGTGCAGAACTAAACTATTGATGTGTTCCTTAAATTGTATTATAGTGGAAGTAAATGGAATAGTGAAGTCTTTTAACTCTGTAACATTTCCCCTAAGACGCTCAGTAATAATTTATCATTAAATATGTTTTCAATGAAATTTAAACTGATTGTGTCCAAGAAATTTCCTTTTTAAATATTTTGCTCTACGTAGCTCACCAGCATTGTAGCCAAAAAAATCTGTCAGGAGGGGATGGGTCTCCACTTATCCTTGCGTGCAAAGACGTAGGATTTCCAATCCGGAGATGACGAGTTGATCAGGATGTTTTCGGGTGGGAAACATTCTTGACTCCCTGGGCATAGTGTATCCATTGTACTTGTCACACAAAATACATATTCATACATTGGCGGGCATATAAATATTTACTTATTCAGACTAAGGCCGAAGTGGCCTGTGCCGTATATAAGAGTCTTCTCCATTCGTCTCGGTCCAAGGCTACACGTCGCCAACCACGCAGTCTACGGAGGGTCCGCAAGTCATCTTCCACCTGATCGATCCACCTTGCCCGCTGCGCACCTCGCCTTCTTGTGCCCGTCGGATCGTTGTCGAGAACCATTTTAACCGGGTTACTATCCGACTTTCTGGCTACGATGCCCGGCCCACCGTAGTCTTCCGATTTTTCGCGATGTGAACGATGGATGGTTCTCCCAGCAGCTCATGCAACTCGTGGTTCATTCACCTCCTCCATGTACCGTCCGTCATCTGCATCCCACCATAGATAGTACGCAGCACTTTCCTTTCAAAAACTCCAAGTGCGCGTTGGTCCTCCATGAGCATCGTCCAGGTCTCGTGTCCGTAGAGGGCTACCGGTCTAATGAGCGTTTTGTAGATTGTCAGTTTGGTACGGCGGCGAACTCTATTCGATCGGAGCGTCTTGCGGAGTCCAAAGTACGTACGATTTCCAGCCACTATGCGTCTCCGAATTTCTCCGCTGATATCATTTTCGGCAGTCACCAGTGCGCCCAAGTACACAAATTCTTCTACCACCTCGATTTCGTCACCACCGATGCAAACTCGCGGTGGGTGGCTCACATTGTCTTCTCTTGAACCTCTTCCTATCATGTACTTCGTCTTCGACGTGTTGATGACTAGTCCGATCCGCTTGGTTTCCCTCTTCAGTCTGATGTAGGCTTCCTCCATTTTCTCAAAGCTACGTGCCATAATATCTATGTCGTCGGCGAAGCCAAATAGCTGGACGGACTTATTGAAAATTGAACCACTCGTGTTAATCCCTGCTCTTCGTATTACCCCTTCCAAAGCGATGTTGAATAGCAGACACGAAAGACCATCACCTTGCCGTAACCCTCTACGGGTTTCGAAGGGACTCGAGAATGCCCCTGAAACTCGAACTACGCACATCACCCGATCCATCGTCGCTTTGATCAACCGTGTCAGTTTATCCGGAAATCCGTGTTCGTGCATTAGCTACCATGGCTGGTCCCGATCGATTGGATCATATGCGGCTTTGAAGTCGATGAATAGATGATGTATGGGTACGTTGTATTCGCGGCATTTCTGCAGTACTTGGCGAATGGCGAACACCTGGTCCGTGTTGAAGCGTTCGCTCATAAAACGCGCCTGGTACTTCTCTACGAACTCCCTTGCAATTGGTGCTAATCTACGGCATAAAATTTGGGAGAGTACCGGCGTTCAGCAATGTGATTGCGCGGTAGTTGCTACAATCCAGGTTATCGCCTTTTTTGTAGATGGGACACACGACACCTCCCACCCACTCCTGCGGAAAAACTTCCTCCTCCCAAATCTTGGTAATGACCCAGTGCAGCGCTCTAGCCAGTGCCTCACCACCGTGTTTAAATAGCTCTCCTGGTAGAAGGTCGACCTCAGGGACTTTGTTGTTCTTCAGCCGGCCAATCTCCTCCTGGATTTATTGGAGATCCGGAGCAGGTAAAACTATGTCCTGCGCGCGTTCTCCCAGGTCCATCACCATACCGCCATCTTCGTCTGCCACATCCTCGGCCACATCGCCAGTCAGGTGTTCTTCGTAGTGTTGCCGCCATCTTTGGATCACCTCACGCTCGTTCGTAAGGAGATTCTCGTTTTTTTCCTTACACATATCAGGCTGTGGTACGTGACCCTTACGTGAACGGTTTAACTTCTCATAGAACTTTCGTGTGTTATTAGCGCGGTACAGTTGCTCCGTCTATTCACGGTCTCGATCTTCCTGCTAGCGATTTTTCCTCCGGAAAATTGAGTTTTGTCTGTCACCCACCTATATCGTGCCTTGTTCGCCCTCGTGCGGTGTTGCAGCAATCTCGCTGCATTCTTCTCTTCTACTAACTGCTCACATTCGCCGTCATACCAGCCGTTTCTCTGATCCGGGGGCACCTTGCCAAGTGCAGCGGTTGCGGTGCGTCCAATGGCGAATCGAATATCTCTCCAGTCATCTTCAAGAGATGTCGCGCCTAGCTGCGCTGCCGTTGGGAGTGCCACTTCCAGCTGCTGCGCGTATTCTTGGGCTAGTCTATCGTCTTGTTATGCCGCGGCGTCCGACTTCGACGCGTGTTGTACATCACCGAGAGTTTTGAGCGCAGGCATACTGCAACGAGGTAGTGGTCGGATTCAATATTCGCACTGCGGTAAGTGCGGACGTTCGTGATGTCGGAGAAGATTTTACCGTCGATTAGAACGTGGTCGATTTGGTTTTCCGTTTCTTGGTTAGGTGATCTCCTTGTGGCCTTGTGGATATTTTTGCGGGGAAAGAAGATGCTTCGGACTACCATTCCGCGGGAGGCTGCGAAGTTTATGCATCGTTGGCCGTTGTCATTCGATACGGTATGCAGACTACCCGGTCCGATGACCGGTCTATACATTCCCTCCCTTCCTACCTGAGCGTTCATGTCACCGATGACGATTTTGACGTCCCGCAGTGGGCATCCATCGTATGTCTGCTCCAGTGCGTAGAACGCTTCTTTCTCGTCGTCGGGTCTCCCTTCGTGTGGGCAGTGCACGTTGATGATGCTATAGTTGAAGAAACGGCCTGTAATCCTCAGCTTGCACATCCTTGCGTTGATTGGCTCCCACCCAATCACGCGTTGGCGCATCTTACCCAGCACTATGAAGCCGGTTCCCAGCTCGTTGGTGGTGCCACAGCTTTGGTAGAAGGTAGCCGCCCGATGCCCGCTTTTCCACACTTTCTGTCCTGTCCAGCAAATCTCCTGCAGCGCCACGACGTCGAAGTTGCGGGGATATAATTCATCGTAGATCATCCTGTCGCAACCTGCGAAACCTAGCGACTTGCAGTTCCATGTTCCAAGCTTCCAATCGTGATCCTTTATTCGTCCCCTAGGTCTTTTCCGATTATATCGAGTCGCATTATCTCTTATATTGTTCGTAATTATTGGTTTTCCAGGCGGCTTATTGAGCCTGCGCAAACCTCCTGTCTCGCCGGAGGGCCATCGTGTCAGGGCTGTTTAGCGTCCCACCTAACACCAGGACTTGGGCTTGTGCGCTTTGAGCGGCACACGGTCGCTTTGGTGGGGCCTACTTGCGGATACATGCAGATTTTTATAGAGGTTTAACAGGGCCCACTGTCAAACCCCACCACATCCTAGGCAAGCCTCACAACTCGCAGATGGCCTGGGGAGGGATCGTCCTTGGACATAGTCCCTGCTGCCCGAAAAAGGACAAGGACACATGTTATGGTCATATTTCTTGGGATTTTTTCAAATGGTCCTAATTGATTTTGAAAAAGATGCACGCCGAAAAAAGCTAATAAATCAATATCGATAATCCGTGAACGTGAATTTTAAAATAAACGTAAGAAACGGCTCAACGAAATCGATTTCAAGTGGTTTTTACTCGCGTGAAAGAAAAAAACATTTTGTATAAATTAGCGTTCAGCTTTCTTGAATCTTTCACTTGCTGTGTATATGCAAATCGAGTTTTCATAATATTGTAATTATTGTTCTTTTCGGGTGGCCAACACCCGGAAAATAGGAAAATAAACTTATGAATCCCACAATCCGCGTAAAAAAGCACAAAAAGCGATGTCAGCGTATAATTAACTGTATTATTTTCAAATATTTAGCTCCATTGATGATGCATTCATCACCTTCTAAATTATTTTTCATTCGTTTCATTTGTGACACACGGTAGCTCATGACTTTTTTTCTGTCATGCTACAATAATTTGTGTTACATGACCGTCACACATGCAACACGTGACCATCAACAGATTTACAGTTCAAGACAGTACATTTTAATCCACTGTACTAGACTTACCAGCAATCGATTCTAGTTTTTTCAAATCCACTGATGGATACTTCTGGTAACTTCCAGGGTAAAGGATCATCATCTAAAAATGGCATTGGATAGTTCAATTGAAGTTAATTGCCTATATTCCAGGTATTAAATTACCCGACTTGGATATTAATTTACAGATGAAGTGCCGAACCGTTCCCCTACATTATGTGGAAGATATTGATTTGAAAAATGTATTTGAGGTAACCACTTTCCCTTCGATGGGATTCGAGCCCACGACCCTCAGTTGGCCTATGTCGGTCGACTATGCGTCCAATTTGGGAATCTCGAGCCCACTAAGTAGCCGCTAGGTCGCAAAAGCCGACGGAGGACCTTTGTAGCTTAGTTGGTTAAAGAGACATTAGACAACTGTTTGGGACGGCAGATTTACTCTTAATATTAGAGTTTTCCAAAGAATCTCAAAATATCCCAAAAACTCGCAGACTCCTACCCATGCGACTAGAGTATTCATAGAAAACAACATAACAACGAGTGCACAAACCATGCATATTAGCACACACTCACACATTACATACAAACTTCAATTCAAGACAAAATTTTCAAAACGACTTATCTGCTTTTGTAAACAAAGATTCAATCGACGATTTGACGAATCTGATAACTCTCCTACGCAAACCAACACCATCAATAGGTAGGTGAAGGTTTCCGCTTCCTGTTGATGGTGTTGGTTTGCGTGGGAGAGCTATCAGATTCGTCAAATCGTCGTTTGAATCTTTGTTTACAAAAGCAGATAAGTCGTTTTGAAAATTTTGTCTTGAATTCGTCGAGCTAAATTATTGCTTATATGACTCTCTTATCCAAAAATCTTTTGTAGCGTAATAAGTAGTCAGTTCAGCACACCTCGGTACTGTATCACTAGAAAAAAAATGTATGACCTGGAGAAAGCACAAAAACAAAACATAACTAAAACCAAAAATAAAATTTATTGCATGTTGATTGGTTGAGAAACATTTTACAATACAGAATTGGAATCGATCCAAGAGCGGTAGTGAGAAATACCAACATAAACAGATGGGCGTCCAATAGAACCGCATGGCATCCATCCCCAGGATACAATACCGACCTGGGTCTGCACACCATTGGCAATGGTGTACAGTGGGCCGCCAGAATCTCCAGAGCAGGCCGAAATTCCTCCGGTCAGAGGGCCAGTGCAAACGTTGGTTGTTCCGAGGGGACTGTTTCCTTCGCCGCCATTGGCCTGGACGCAAGTATCGTAATCAATGATTGGTTTCACAACCTTCTGCAGGATGGCGGGCATCGATGGGTTGTTGGTGGTGGAGGTGCTGCCCCATCCGGCCAGAGTTGCTGGGCCGGGCTGAGCAGTTGATCCTGCCGGTTGCAGATTGGCTGGTTGGACGAAATTGTTGAAGTTCAAGTAGCTAGCCAAACGCATGACGGCCACATCCGATGGATTCACTCCACCAAGGTACTCTGGATGAACGATAGAAATATCCACGTTTACCACCTGGCGGGCGCTTTCCGTAACGGTGATATCATGTGAACCGGCCCAAATGGCGAACCGAGCATTCTCAGGCGATTCAGTGATACAATGAGCAGCTGTCAGGACCCATCGCTGGTTAATGACGGTACCACCACAGATATGGGCCGATAGAGTCAAAATCAAACGTTGGACAGATACAATGCTAGGAAACTCATTTGGGAGGGCATTGATTCCACCGACCACGCGTCCTCCACGGGCCAATTCAATGTAGTCCTTGCCTTAAAATAAATTAAGTTTATAGAATGTGATGCAACGCAGAACGGATGAATAGTACTTACTAGGCGCTGCAGAGACAGCAGCGATCAAGCCAACTAAAAGCACCAACAGTTTCATTTTCGACGAATTACTGTAGGCTTCATCGAGTAGAGCTGTACCTATTTATACATTTAAGGCAGTTCATAGTCAGAGGCACATTTTGGTAAAGTTCAAACGCTTCCGTTATCTTCAAAAATCCGCGCTACCATATGTTGATAGGCAAGTGGTTGCTTATCGTTCAGAATAACCTGCGTAATGTTCGGGAAATTCACAATATCCGATAATCATATGATTACTACTTCATCGTATTGACGCGCTACGTATGGTACGGTTATCAAAGAGATTTTCACTTTGATAAGTTTTTTTTGTAGGATCACATTTAACTTAGTTGCGGCATCCAATAAAATGGAATATGGATGCTAGATGAAAAGGCTGGGTTCAAATTCTAGTTACAATTCGATTCGTAACAGGACAACATTTTAAGACATAAAATGAATTGCCATATTTCTATCTGATATTGAGTAGGTTTGGCCTCAATTGTGGTGTTACTCCGAATAAAGAGCATAGGATTAACGCAAACGATTGACGTTTGGCGATATTAAACGCAACTCAAGCTAAACATGCTTTATCATTATTTAAATAGATTAGATTTGATTTGATTGAATTTTTACAATAATCAGCCACCTGCGTAGATATTTTTTAAGTTTCTCGATGCTATCTAGAAATCTAAATAAATAACACCAACAAGTTTCAATGCGATAAATACAAGTTTATTAGTTTTTACGCTGAATTGGCATCAATCCAATCACGATAGTGAGAAATACCGACATATACCGAAGGGCGTCCAATCGATCCGCATGGCATCCATCCCCAAGAAACAATACCGACCTGAGTCTGCACTCCGCCAGTGATAGTGTAGAGTGGGCCACCGGAATCTCCGGAACAAGCAGATACTCCTCCAGTTAGCGGTCCAGTGCAGACGTTGGTAACTCCCAGCGGGCTGTTTCCTGCTCCTCCGTTGGCTTCGGTGCAAGTATCGTAATCAATGATGGGTTTGACGACCTTTGCAAAATAGCGGGCATCGATGGAACGGTAGTGGAAGAAAGTGCTTCCCCATCCGGCGAGAGTAGCCGGACCAGGTTGTGCGGTGACGCCAGCTGGCTGTAGATTGGCTGGTTGAACGAAGGCGTTGAAGTTTAGGTAACTGGACAGACGCATCACTGCAACGTCCGATGGGTTCACTCCTCCGAGGTATTCCGGGTGCACAATGGCTTCGTCCACGTTAATGGTCTGACGGTTAGTTTCGGCAACAGTAATGTCGTGCGATCCAGCCCAGATGGCGAAGCGCGCATTCTCAGGGGATTCAGTAATGCAATGAGCAGCGGTCAAGACGAAACGTCCATTGATGATGGTACCACCGCAGATGTGAGCCGAGAGGGTAAGGATCAACCTTTGAACCGACACAATACTTGGAAACTCATTTGGCAAAGCATTGATTCCACCGACTACGCGTCCTCCTTTGGCTAGCTCAATGTAGTCGTTGTCTTTAAAATAAAGGACAATTAGTTAAATTCATTAACGTATGCACAAATTAAATCTACTTACGAGGAGCTGCCGAGACAGCAACAACTGCGAACAGGAACAATGCTAGAAGTTTCATTTTTGCAAACCAACTGTAGCTTTTGACTGCATAAGCTTCTATTTATATAACTTGGGGTTTGGGGGTGTTGCTTATACAATTATTGCTTTAGATGAGATCGTTTGTTAAAATGCATTTATTCTGATACCGAACTGATTTTGATCATAGAGAATCAGACTTAAACTTGTTTTTGTCGATAATTCTTGGCCATGGAACAGGATAATGATATTTTCACCAGTGATTTAGAATGTCTATTTGATTAACCAAACTATATTTACTATAACAAGGCATGGTCAGAAGTTTTTTGTAAGTTCGTTTGTCTTTGCTTAATCTAAATGCGGTTCGTATGAGTTTGCTTATCAAATTGGTAAGACCAATGGGTAACACCAAAGCAATGGGTTTTCACAGTATTTTCTAATCGATTGAGATAACTCCTGTCGAAGCAACGTAAGATGCTCCTGGTTCTGCAAATCATTCATATTAGCGTTCCTTGAATTATGAGTATCGATATGTAAAATCATGCAGGCTGTCAATCGTATAAAAACTTTTATTTATACCAATTTAGGTAATAATTTCATTTATCGGTGGTTGTTGGCGTTTCAGTCTATATTGTGAATGAAAAACAACTATATGTTTTTCTTTCTCCAACGTTTCGATCCTTATTGGAAGGAAAAGATCCAATAAGGATCGAAACGTTGGAGGCAGAAGACATATAGTTGTTTTTCATTCACAATATAGACTGAAACGCCAAATAACCACCGAAAAGTGCATTGCTAACAGTCACCATAAGTAAAAATTTCAACATAATAAATTCCATAATATCCGCGATACCGCAATTTTCCCGGTCCACAGGATGTTGGGTAAATTCATAAAAGAATGACCTAACTGTGTTCTTTTTTTTACCCAGATTCATGAGAAAAACGATGCGACTCTCCAGAAGCAGCAGAGTGGATTTCGAGCAAAAAGATTATTTGTGGGCAAATGTGATCGTTTAAGCATAAGCGAGCAGAAAAACAAAATTTCAATCACTCTACTTCACATATTATCATGATTAAGAACGCCTAAAGCTAAAGAGAATATGTGGGGTAAAGTGATTATATTTGACATTTTTGGAGCCACCAAAAATTATTCAAACTTGGTAGTAATTTAACTGTACACTCAAGATTGGCTCCTCCTTATGCTATCGCACAGGGGACTTTAATAACCTTTGACGTTTTGGCAAGCCACAATAATCTAACGGCCTTTTTCCGACCTCCGCACAGTCTTTATGGCCATGCTGAAGCCCTCGCCGCTCATTCGTGACATGCGTGTTTCCGGTGCGAGCCCAGTGTTCATTGTTCTACAGTACCCGTCAGAAGATGGTAACTGATTTATATCAGAACTTGTTATTGGGTTACAGCACTTTTTTGTAACAGAAGTTCAAAGAAGTTACAGCTCGTTTGGGTTTTCATCACCTCGGGCACTGGCGCAGTCTTATGCCGCGTGCCATTGACAATTGCGTAAAACCTCCACATATCGTTTCTATCCATGTTCTCCTGCGCTTCACACTCTCTTCGTGTTGCCTTTTTTTCTGCGGATTCGTTTCTCTTCTGCCCTTGCTACACTGTACCGCTCTCTGTTGGAACGGGTACGAGCCACTAGCATTCGACTCCTAGCAAAATTTATCTCGTCCGTCACTCGCTGACACTCTTCATCAAACCAACCATTTCATTGGCATCGCTGTGCAGTGCCTAACACTTCCTGCGCTGTTGTAGTAACAGCTTCGTGGATATTTTCGATATTTTCCTACAATCTGTTGACGTCGCCAGATCCGGTGGCATCTCCAATCCGCTAGTCCAGCTTCTGGTGGTACTGTTCAGCAACTCCTTCAACTGACAAGCGTTGGATATTGAAACGCATCGGTCTGTTGTTTCGTGAATTCGTGACGCTGGAGAGTCGCGCCCGAATTTTTGCAACTACAAGATAGTGATCCGAGTCAATGTTCGGACCTTTAAATGACCTTACATCTATAACATCCGAGAAATGTCGTCCGTCGAGCAGCACGTGGTCTATCTGTGAGCAAGTGTCTCCACTCGGATGTTTCCAGGTGTGTAAATGGCTGCCACACTCACGCCGTTCAAAGTTCTCACGTTCCAAGACCCGACTTTCCAATCGTTGTCCTTTATTCGTTGCCGGCTCTGTTGCCGTTGAATCAATCCGTTTGCTCTACTTTTGCCTTTCTTGGTAGCTGTAGAATTTTCGGTAGGCTACATTACCAGGGTTGCGCTACCTACATCGCGTTGAAGATGCTGACGCTTTCTAGATGCTGACACGATGCAGCATGATGTGCACAGTTTAGTTTAGAGTCCCTCGCTGGTACTTGGACGATGATCAGCCACCCCTAACATGGGGAACAGACGCTGTTTTGAGCCGCTCCTAACATGGAGGACAGACGCTCGATCAGATTTGCACCTCCGGAGAGGAGCAAATACCCTCTTCCCTGTCAGCATACGACCATAAAGCTATGTCCATTTAGAATCCGGAATAATAGAATTATCTGTATCTCGGTAACGGATTGACGTACAAGTAAGGTTTATACATCAAAATAAGGGTAATTCACTGTACTTTAAGGAAAAATTATTGATACAAATAATTTCTTCTTGTTTCTAGTGAAAATTTGCACCTTCTTCTTCATTCCTCTCATCCAAAGTTGCACACCTCCGGAGTCAGCTTCCTTGGCACATTTGTTCCACATTTTGATCATCGGAGTCGCGTCCCGAGCTGTTTTTCCACTTTTTCCACTTTTCTTAAGCTTCCGCTTCATTACTGCCCAAAATGTCTCGATGGGCCGGAGCTGTGGGCAGTTGCGTGGGTTTATGTTTTTATCGATGAAATCTTCGTTATTATAGCGGTACCACTGGATGACTTCTCGGCTGTAGTGGCAACTCGCCAAAACTTCACGGGACCTTTATGGGCTTTATGGAAGGTCGACCGCGGTTTTTGAGACATTACTCCTTGTACAGCTTCGAGTCCATCGTCTTATTCGTCACAAACACTTAGGTCTTTGCCCCACAGCTGCATATCCCATGCCAAAATCATCCGTTTTTTTTGCAAGTTTGTCCAAAAATCAAACTTAAACTTCGCAGGAACTACTCCTCGTGCTGTCACCATGTAGAATTTTTGGCTAGGAAGCTGTCCGAAATCCATTTTGACGTAGGTTCCATCGTCAAAGAGCAGGATTATCAACGTGGGTGTGCAGACTTTTTTCTCTCCTTCCGACTTCCATCTGGAATAATTTTTGAAACGCTGCACGAAACTTCGTGAAATTTATACCACAGCAAGTGGATGCCTAGGTAGACAAACCGCTGTAAAAGAATTCTTGCACTTTCCGTGCCGCTGCAATACAATAAATGATTCCGGATTCTAAATGGACATGACTTTAGTTCCCCCGATCTTCCCTTAAGTTGCTCGTATCAACAGGTTGCATTCGACGCGGAATCCTTCCTATTTTTTCGCTATTGCAAATTGGCTCGATCGGTCATTGCGTTCCGCAGTTATGAAAAAAACATTGTTTCTTTTTTTTTTCATTTTTCCCAAGGGTCCCCCCTTGGAATTTTTTTTCAAAAACGATTTTTTTTTTCAAAACTGCTGCAATGCATTCAAATGAACAGAAATAGATATGAATTGATGGAAATAACTGAATCTATCTCCCTCTCTTATGTGCTTTTCTTGTTACTCTTATGTGATTTCTTGTTTTATAATACATACACGCAAATAAATATTGCAGTAGAAACTACCATTCCGAGGCTTACCGTCGTCTTACCGCACCGTTAATGTTTTACCTTTAATTCCAAATAGTTCTGAAGTTTTTATTTAATTCATTCAGCTTACATCTAAACAGATAACCCAGGTCCGTTCCATTCTCCTACTTTGTATCTTTCTCTATATTTCTCATGTTCTAGCAATCGCTAAAACTGGAAATGGACTTCCATACCGTTTCCATTACTATTCCTATACCTTCAACTTTAGTATTCTAACAGTAATCTGCTAGAATTGGAAATGAACTATAGAGCTCGTTTCCTACATCCAATTAGAAATTCCATCAGTTACCTTCTCCTATATATCACATTGGCAGCTCGTTAACCAAGACGGACCTCTGCCTCTCCAACCTAACCCAGAAATTCCAATAAATTCCGCATGAACACGTGGCGAGTGCAGAGATATATTCGGCTTGCAGTGGACGAGTGATTGCATCATCATTTCCTCCGCTACATTGGCTTGCATTCTCCCGTGGCAGGCGCCAGTGCAACCTAACAAATGAGATCACCAGTACTTGTACATTGAAGATGGTTGCTTGTCCCAAGCAAACATCTGTTGGTTCCCTGAGCAAGAACAGCTGATCTGGTCATAATGGAGTAGCAACTACGAGCAGTCAATCAAGCTCAAGCTCAAGCTCAATTTATTCAGCTTACATCTAAACAGATAACACTGAATTAGGAATTTGACGCCACAATGACGGTGCGAGGCCACATCTCTCCATCCACGAATGCGCCCCATGCTCGCCAAGTCGTTCTGCACCTGGTCAGCCCAGTCGCTGCGCTCCACGCATTGTTGCACCTACCGGGTCGGAAGCGAACACCATCTTTGCAGGGTTGCTGTCCGACATTCTTACAACATGCCCTGCTCATTGTACCCTTCCAACTTTAGCAACCTTTTGGATACTAAGTTCGCCGTGAAGTTGGGCAAGCTCATAATTCATTCTTTGCCGCCACATACCGTTCTCTTGTACACCGCCAAAGATGGTTGGATAATGCGCATCCAAAATTTGAACACCAATAACCGTATTAAACCTTGCAAGCCTAAGTAAAACAGAAGATCAGAAAGTAGTAGAGATCAACTGCTAGTGAGGAGGTGCACACAGTGTAGAAATTATTTATTTCTAAAATCTGCCACCGAAATTGTAAGTTTTAAATGTTTATAACTGATTTCGTTTAATAAACTTTATTTTTTAGCTTTGTAGCTGACTTAAGACAATGTGCTTGTTTTTCATATCTGCTGAAAGAGTCGGCTAATACCAAACCCTCCCACAACGGCAACACTACAAAGAAATTCGTTGCTCTTATTCAACGAATTAGTTTTTCTGATGGCACGTTATGGTCTAACTTAAGTGATTAAATCTCAAATCAGATCTTCACCGCGAGATGCACGAAGTTCTATCAGGGAGTCGCTTTCCATCGACCAATAAAATGCCATCGGATAAATTACCTGAAATAGCTGATGTTCAACAAAGGAGAAGACGGACAATGCGGGCAGATGCCATCGTCACAACAATACCGTGTATCAAGATCAAGGCTTCTGCGCAATGTATTCAACTAGTTCCAGATGGTTTTATCTGGGAGCAGGAAAACCGTGTGTTATCATATACAAGGATAACGTAATCGCAAACTTCCAATGTTCCTGGTACCATTATAATCGAATAGTTACTTTGTTCGCAAGTCCCAAGTTCTTAGTCCTAAGAAGCATTCAGTAATGTAGTACAGTGAGGATCATTTTTTTTTATTTTCTGCATCGTAGGTTCAGCGCATTCATCGTACAAGCTTACTTGCAAAAGTGGTACTAGAGGTGATCAAATTTGCATTTTTTTTTTTATTTTTTTTTATTTATTTTATTTTGGGAGGAGGGAAAAGCCCTTTTGAGTTGAGCATACAAGAACTCTCTCTCAAATGGGCGCAAAACCTTCTCATCTTTTCTATCAACAGAATACAGTTTCCTAATGACAGAACTTTCTTAAAACTATGTATACAATTGACAATTGATCAATTGCTAGTGAGGAGGTACACATAGAGTAGAAATTATTTGCTTCTATAATCTGCCACCGAATTTGTAAGTTTTAAATGTTTGTAGCTGATTTCGTTTAATAAACTTTATTTTTTAGCTTTGTAGCTGATTTAAGACAATGTGCTTGTTTTTCATATCTGCTGAAAGAGTCGGCTAATACCAAACCCTCCCACAATGCATTGTGATGGTCATAAGCACGCGACTCTCGAATACCTCAAGTGATTGCAAGTCCTCCTCGAGCAGGTCCAAGTCTCATGTCCGTAGAGGACCACCGGTCTCATAAGCCATCTGTACATGATACATTTGATGCGGGTGTTAATCTTTTTTGACCGCAGTTCTAGAGCCCGTAGTAGGCCCGACTTCCACAGACAATGCGCCTTCGTATTTCACATATACACCCAAAAAACAAATCTGACAATTATTGTATAAAATCTGGGCATATACAATTCTGTAAGCTTTTTATACAAATATTGTATTAAAATAATACAAATCTGTATTATTTTAATACAACAATTGTATTAAAATCTTCCGGAATTGTATATGCCCAATTATTATATCTCTGATTTCTGTAAGGTTCTTATGCAGAATTATATTAAAATCTGCCATCCGCTGGTTGGGTGTAGGATTATTATCAGCCGTTAGCAAGGATCCAAGGAAGACGAATTCCACAACCATTCCAAAGGTATCCCCATTTATTGAACACCGCTTCCCAGGCGGGCCCTGTCGCGCTCGGTTCTGCCCACTAGTATGTACTTTTCTTCGAAGCATTCACCACCAGTCCAACTTTTGTTGCCTCACGTTTCAGGCGGGTGTGCATTTCAGCCGCCTTTTCAAATGTTCGGCCGACAATTTCCATTTATTTGTTTATTTCTGAGACTAAGGTCAGAGTGACCTGTGCAGCAAATGAAAATATTCTCCATTCAACTCGGTCCATGCATGGCTGCACGTCGCCATCTACGCAGTCTGCCGAGGGTCTGCAAATCGTCTTCTACCTGATCGATCCACCTTGCTCGCTGCGCACCTCGCCTTCGCGTGCCCGTCGGATCGATGTCGAGAACTATTTTCAAAGGGTTATTGTCCGACATTCTGGCTATGTGCCCGGCCCACCGCAGTCGTCCAATTTTGACCCAACACTACACCCAACAAGCGGTTGTTAGATTTTCTAACAATTCTGTATAAGAATCTAACAAAACCTGTATAAAAACTGGGCATATGCGAAATTGTTAGATTCTTATGCGAAAAATGTAAGCTATTAAACAAATATTGTTAGAAAAGCTTACAAAATTGTTAAATTCTTATACGAGACTTGTATAAGAATCTAACATTTTCGCATATGCCCAGTTCTTATACAGGTTTTGGTAGATTCTTATACAGAACTGTTAGAAAATCTAACATCCACCGGTTGGGTGTATGCATTGGCACATCTTACCCAATACTATGAAGCCGCTTCCCAGCTCGTTGGTTGTAGTCGCTTGATGCCCGCTTTTCCACACTTTCTGTCCTGTCCAGGAAATTTCTTGCAGCGCCGCGACGCCGAAATTCATCGTAGATTATCCTGTCGCAACCGGCGAAAACTAGCGACTTTCAGTTCCATGTTACAAGCTTCCAATCGAGATCCTTTATTCATCGCCTTGGTCTTTGCCGATTATTTCAGGTAATATTTTCTCTTCTTTCGTTTGTAATTTGTGGTTTTACAGATGGATTTTTCGGGCCTAGGCAAACTTCCTGTCGCATCGGAGGGCCTTCGTGTCAGGTCTGTTTAGTTTCCCACCTAACACCAGGGCTTGGGCTTATAGAAGTTCTAACAGATCCCAATGTCAAACCCCACGACATCCTAAGCAGACACCACAACTCGCAAATTTATTACGAAAGGACTTACTTCATGGATTC